>NC_135506.1:25587611-25887611 GCF_052857255.1 Amblyomma americanum | reverse complement strand
GCCCAGTGGCCTGCGAAAGTATTCTGCTCGCGTCACCGTGGTTTAGAATCCCAGTCGCAGATATTTCATTTATTTTCACTTATAAATTTCACTAGGCACAAACAAACACCGCTAGCATATATACATCGCACGATCTTTCTCGGGGTTTACCCATCGGAATACCGCCTTCGCACTAAAAGAGAATAATTGGTTTAATAATTGGTTTTTTGGGGGGGAAAGGAAATGGCGCAGTATCTGTCTCATATATCGTTGGACACCTGAACCGCGCCGTAAGGGAAGGGATAAGAGAGGGAGTGAAAGAAGATAGGAAGAATTAGGTGCCGTAGCGGAGGGCTCCGGAATAATTTCGACCACCTGGGGATCTTTAACGTGCACTGACATCGCACAGCACACGGGCGCGTTGGCGTTTTTCCTCCATAAAAACGCAGCCGCCGCGGTCGGGTTCGAACCCGGGAACTCCGGATCAGTAGTCGAGCGCCCTAACCACTGAGCCACCGCGGCGGGTCAGAGAATAAACTGCATTTTCAGGAAAAATAATGGCACAGTAATTGTCTCACATCTCGGTGGACATCTGAACCGCGCCGTAAAGAAATGGAGGAAGGTAGGAATCAAAAGGAAAAAGAGAGAAAGAGGTGCTTAGTGGAGGGCTCCGGAATAATTTCGACCACCTGGGGCCTTTAACGTGCACTGACATCGCACAGCGCACGGGTGCCTTTTGCGTTTCGCCTCCATTGAAACGCGGCACTAAAAGGAAGTGATGGGAAGGGAATCTATTTGCAGGAAGGAAAAGAAAGAGGGAACACAAGAGTGATAGAAGGAAGCGAGAAAGAAATGATATAACGAAGGAATGCAGACACTAAGCAAGTAAACAAGGAAGCGAGGAAGAAGGAGGAAAGGGGAAGGTGGGAGCAAGAGAAGAAAACTGGAGAGGAGGTAGGAAGAAGGAAGAAGAGGGAAGAACTTAAAGCAGACGCATATGGGAATGGGTGCCGGCAAACAGACCAAGGTATCGGCGTCAAGGGTAGCAATATAATGAACACCCAAGGGGCTGTTGCTGTGCACGCGAAAAACGCTGGAAAAGTCACGCGCGCTCACTCACAAAACGAGGACGGCGCCAGAGGCGCTGCCATCGCTGCCGCTTGCAGCGCCAGAGGCGGCCGCGCTGAGCTCGGCATGGCCCCGATTTCTCGGGTCAGTGGTAACGATGCAAGAACAGAAAGTGAGAGTGGAAAAGCGCGCACAGCGGCGTAAAATGACAGAGGCGCGCTTTGAAAAGCCAGTTTATTCATTACCGAGGCTTTGCCAGGGCAGCAAGAAAGTTCTGCTCGCACTCCCTCGCTTCGAGCTATGCCGGCGTGGCTCCATAGTTTGGGTTTCAGGACGCGAGCAAATCTGGAGCTGTGAGAGGAGCTTTTTAAGTGCACTCCCGGATCTTGACGCCTTTGAATAGGAGCTTCAGTATAAAAGGGTGCGCGCCCATCATTAAGGGGCCACTGCCATCTCATCACCATCACCACCTGCTGGGACTCACCTTCATTTCATTTCTTATTCTACTGCATCTGCACTGTTAACAAGCAAATGCTGACGTCATCCAGCTCTCGTTGCTGACATAAGTGGGAAAGCATGCAAATTTTACGAGCACTTCCTTTTAGCATTCTTAAAATCAAGCAAATATCGCCGGGACAAATGCCCAGGGCTTCTAGCAGCAGCCTGACGTGAAGGGCCTGGAGTTTTCTTAGATTTCAAGAATTTTTTGTTCCCGAATTCTAGAATTTTTTTGTTTTTACGTTGCAGAAAGGAGTGCATTTTTGAGCCGATGATGAAGATGCAAAAAATTTTACATATATAAATATAAATACACAAACGCTATAGAAAACGACAATAAAGCCGTAGGTAAATGTTTTTGAAGAAACAACAAAAGGGTTATGTACTATACATAACCCCAGTAAAGATATTCAGGCAAGATGGTTTGCTTTTCAGTCGTATAATGAAGCACTTACACAACCTCTAAACAATGTAGGCTCTTGAAAGTTTAGAGAAAAAGTCGTCCTCATCTTAGAGAGGTTTATAGTTTTATGGTTTTTAAGTGCTTCAATATATGACTCAAAAACAAACGACGCGAAAACTTTTCGGCTACGCCGAGCCTCATATATACCCCTTTCCTTTCGACAACTTTAAAATACCCGGTTTAAAAATTGTTAGATAACTGACGTTGAAGGAACCTCGCATTTCTGGCCATTATCGTATTGCGTTTACTTTAAAAATCTTTCTGCATTTAGTATTGCTAATTCGTTGTATACATGTATCTACAAGAGTAATCACACGCTTTTATGTTCAGTCCCTAAATGGTCGTCTGTCATTGCCTTAAAACTGTTTTTCTTCTTTATTTCTGAAAATCCGCAGCTTCGAGCACCGCTGCTTCACTGCGCAAGTGTCTCGTCTGCGCAAGTCTTTCCTATTGATGTGCTTGTTACAGAAAGAAAAAAGTCGTTCCTGTAAGCACGCTAAAGCGAGCGAATGGTAGTGTCGAGCAAACGCAGGGCGACGTGCAGCCGTAAATCTGTCTACTGCAATCACGATTTAGGGCTTCCAAGCAGTTCTGGATTCTTTAATCTTCTTTGCATCTCCTATCTTTCCTACTTTGTTTCGTTACTATGCCGTGTGCGTGTTTCTCGACCAAGAGACGCCATTGCATCTGCAGTGCGCGGGGATAACGGGACAGGCGACATTTACGGCTATCGTATGCAGGATCGAGGAAATCGAGCGAACGGCATCCCGAGTAAAGGTTCCCGTTCCTCGCTTTGTTTAGCAGTCTCCACCCGGCATGGCACGAAAAAAAATCCCTAATTTATTCAAATGAGCTTCTGTGCGCATGTCTTGTTCCTCCTTCTGTATGTGAGCCCGACTTGCACGAGTTAGCCGCCTCTTGACGTTGCTGCTGTTTTTTTTTTTCTTTTGCGTAGATCGGCGTGCTGTTAAAAAGATGGTCATATCGACCAATTTGCGCGCCGAACAAAGATGGTGCAGTCGGGCTTGTTTCTACAGCGATAGCTGTTATACGGTACCCTTTCGGGAGGAATCAGGATTCATACTGTAAACCATCAACATCTGGTCACGTGACGGTCATGTGACCGGATGTTGACAGTCTGGATACGCAGTCACGTGGCCGTTGCCATGCAATCACAAGACTAGCGCCAAGAATGTGACCGTGTGCACCTGTGGGTCTATGTGGGACCCCAGATTGACAAAAACTCAGCAAGGTTTAAGCCATTATCAAAAGACAAAGAGCAGTAAGACGGCATTTTTCGCTCAGCAAAGCTCGTTGTGGACCAGAGTGTGAATACTTCGCATAGTTATTTTCTTAGTGGCCCTGCAAAAGCCATGAAAAAAAACTTGTGTTTCATCGCAATTATTGTCCTTTTGTTGCTTCAAAATGCGATTTTAACCAAAAAGTTGTTTACCTCAGCAAAATGCATGGCCAAACTGCATGAAAATTGAGCAGACACTCGCGTCTGATTACTGCCTTTGTTTTCACTCCCTTTTAGTATACAACTGTGCCGGCGTGTTCGTATTCTCAGAACGGTCCAGTGCTTTGTGAATCAGTTTCTTTATGCATAACATTTTTTCGCTGTAGTGAATATTATGTGGGGAAAACACATAGATAGTCTAGTATATCTGCCTCGTACGCAGGACATCAGCATCCTCAGCCCAGCTAACAAATGTCGCAGTTGTGATATCCTTATGTGTGTATGTATTTCCTAGTTCTTGCAAAGTGTCCGCTGCCGGGTACTAGGAAGTTTGGAAGTCAAGCTACATATCTGTGGCTTTTTTCCTCCTTAACAATTACATCTCATGTGCGAATTTATTTGTAGTTAGCGGTAAAATAAATAAACTTCAACTACGTCAATTACAGGACAAAGCCATCTGCTGTATCCATCTGCTGTAACCCTTTCCTGTGTAAGCGGCGGCCACCTTATCCACACAAACTTGTTCTCATCCGCCTACGTGACTTTCTACGACTTTCTGCTACGTTTTCCTTATTTTGGAATCCATTGCGTCACCGTAAGGTTCCCATCGGTTACCTCGCCTTCGCATGGTGGTAGTGGTTTTATTAAAAATAATAGTAAAAAGGAAGGATTCGCATGACATGCCCATTTCCTCTTCTTGACTTCAGCATGAATATTTTCAACTAGCATTTGTACTACGGTTTCGAATAGGAATACACACCCCATTATTCTTGTGTTCGTCCTCGTGTTCATGCGAGCCACCGATTAAGTGTTGCAGCCTCTCTTTTGCGAGGACAGATACGAAGCCGATATAGGTGGTCGTGCTGACGCCAAGGCTTTGGCAAACCAAGTAGGGCTCAATTTTTTGTGCACAAAAATTCCAAATTTTCGCAAATACTTGCTCAGTGAATCTTCTCGCGAGTTAAAGCAGGAAACGTAAAGCACACATTGGGGTCATTTGATGCTCAGACGTTCGAATATTTAAGAAACTCCGCCTCCACGAGGACCAAGAAAGTTCAGGTCACATTACGCAGTGGTGGTGGTGGTAGTGGTTTTATTAAAAATAATAGTAAAAAGGAAGGAAAAGATTTTTGCTAGCCCCGGCATCTGCCATCGATACTGAAGCACCTGAGCTGGGGCAGCGGAAATAAAGGACAGCAGGCAGAATGGAGAAATGAAATGAAAGAGGTGAGGGGACAGGAATAGAGGACAGGGGGAGAAGTAATATGTACAAACTATTTACACAATAAGAAATGTGTCCAGGTTGTGCGCGTGATTAGTTCATTTTAGAGGAATTAAAGCACACACGCGCACAGCACTATGTAGGTTACAACTGGAGTGGGGCGTCCAGTTATTAATCGTTCAAGGTAGAACTCGCGGAGCGTTCGGTCACTGCGTGTAACTACCTGACGGAGAACAGACGGGACGTCAAGCCCGTGTGTTCGAGAAATGCACAGAGGCTCACCAAAGTTCGCTCACGAGTGCGCGCACTGCCCTGCGGCCACAATAGCGTCTTGATGGAGTCTGGTAGTATGCCCTGCGCCCTATAGACCGCGAGCATATCGCGACGAGCATCGGCGAACGCGGAGCAGCGAAGGAGCAGATGTTCTAGTGTTTCCACTGCACCGCATCCGTCACACACATCACTCGTCGCGATTCCGTGACGCACCCGTCGTTCCCCGGGCCACACGCAGCCAATGCGCGCGCGGAGGATCATTGCACGTTGCGACCGTGTAAGTGCGCGACAGCCGGTGACACTGTCGATGCGCTCACCTCCCGCGATGCGTGGGTCGGGGTGCTGCTTTCGGAGATGGTCGTGAATGGCCGCACGCACGTCCTCCAGCGCAAGGGGCAGATCGCTGGCAGGTAGTTGGTGTGCAGCGGTCGCGAGGTCGTCAGCTTCTTCGTTGCCGGCGATGCCGCAGTGACCGGGCACCCACTGTGCACGCACGGCACAACCTCTCTGCGCGAGGCGCTCGATGCGCGAGCGAATTTCCCGCACTAGTGGGGTACCGCGGCCGTTAGATTGCAGGCGGCTGAGGGCGGCGCGGGAGTCGCACAGCAGAGCACTCCTGGGCGGCGGAGGGCCGAGGGTGAGCAGCAGGTCCAGCCCGAGCCGGATCCCCATCAACTCCGCCGTGGTGGAGGAGCCCAGGAAGGTTGCGTGTTGCTGGCTGTGCAGTCGCAGGGCGGGGATGGTGGCCGCCGCAGCAAGGGAGCAGCTGTCGCGGGCCACTGAGCCATCCGTGTACACGAGGAGATGGTCCTGGAGCTCCTCGTGTATGACGGCTCTGGTCAACTGCTGCACAGCACAGAGGGGTGTGCTTCGCTTTCCCCGCGATGCCCACGATCTCTCGCTGTACCTCCGAGGCAGCAGGCCAGGGCGCGCAGGAGCCGTAGGGGGGGTGGGCCTTGGGTCAATTGCTCATACTCGAGCAGCGCCGCGCCCATTCGTGAGCGCGGGTGCGAGCGCATACGCTGCACCAGCGAGCCGCCGTCCGGTGCGCGGTGAAGCCGGTCGATGTGATTCAGTGCCCTGCGCGCTGCTTGGAGCTCAAGGGGCCACGCTCCTGCCTCGGCCAACGTTGCGGCGCACTGCGAGTTTTTGGGCAGGCCTAGGCACACGCGCAGGGACTTGCGGTGCTGAAGCACGAGCTTCTTCCAGCACGTTTTGCGCACCGTGACGAGCGGCAGCGCATAGAGCACCGCCCCCAAAGCTGCGGCATTGTATAGTCGCAGCGCGGCTTGCTGGGAGATGCCCTGGCCTCTAGCGGTGAGCTTGTGCACGGCGGCGGTGATCCTCTTCATCTGCAGACAGGCCTTGGTCGCCGCGGGGCGGAAGGAAAGGCGCCAGTCGATGTCCAGGCCAAGATACCGCACCGATTTACGCCAAGGAATCGGAGTCCCGTCCAGTGACAGAGGCGCAAGGTGCGCGCGCGAGCGCGAAACGCAGGCCATGGCCACCGATTTGTCCGCGCTCAGCGACAGACCAAGGCCGCGCAAGCTGGCATCGATTGCGGTCAGGGCTCCCTGAAGGCACCCCCGCACGCGGAACGCCTCGCCCGGTGGTCCCCCGGCACCACAGAGCTATGCCGTCTGCATATATGGACATGTACACATGGTGTCGCCCGCTCGTGGGGAGGGAGGCCGGCACCACGACATGGCCACATTAAACAGAAATGGTGATAGGACAGAGCCCTGCGGCACGCCCATGTCGACCGGGCGAGGCTTGGAGAGCTTACCTCCTACTCGTACGCGCATGGTGCGCCCGCTCAGGAAGCCATGAACGTATCGCAAAAGGCGCCCGCTCACACCGGCCCCCTCAAGCACCGCGAGAATTGGTGCGCGGTGAACGTTGTCAAAAGCGCCCGAGACGTCCAGTAGCAGTGATCGTCAATTTCGGGTACCTCTTTCACGCGAACGTAATCGCTGAACCAGTTACGTATAGGAGTGAAATCTGAACACAAGGAGGATGTGCCGGGGCCTGCTTTCTTCTCCGATGATAAAATAAAAATAAATGACGATTGCAAGGAAGAATAGGGGCTTCTGGTGTCATCGTGGCTGTAGATCAGCGATCGAAAACACAAGTGAAAAGGATAAAACAAGCGTACAGATGATACAACGCGCCCACATAACAAAGCAGAGGGAGCATAAAAGCGACAAAGAGAAAACACGCTAGAGGAGAAAACAAAAACGAATTCCAGTTTGACGTGACCACGGCCACTGCAGGAACGACCAGGAGGTCGCTGCCGAGGACGAAAACTCACCGTCCCAATGGCACAGTGGCCGGGTGCACCTGCCTTTCGTTCTCTCGCATTACTGTATTTGTTTTCATTCCGGCTGCGTTCGGCTTCTGCCAATTGTGCCACCCGGCTCTTCCCTCCGTGGTACTCTGCCGCAGTCTGGACGGCCGAGCGAGCAGGTAGCCATGCGCGAAACCGGTGACGAACGAGAGGGTGCGCTGATGCGAGCTCGGAGGTCGTACGCGCCGGGAACGAGCCGCGTCGGTGCCGAATGGCAATGAGTCGGACGCCTTTCAGTCACGATGGCAGCAGCGGTACGACCGTGTCGACCACGGTTCGCGCAACGGGACCTTGCTGGCGCGGGTGGCACTGCATGTGTGGTGGCGTCATTTCTCGGCGGGGAAGCTCTCCTGCCCGGAGGAGCTTCCTGGTGCGCAATGTTTGCACCCCAAAACAGCTCACGTCCTTTACCATGTGTCTGCCGCGAGATATTGAATAATGGATCGATCGAGCTACAGGTATATTCGTTGACTGATTTCTTCATTCACCGCTAACCGACCGGTTGGTCGATAAGACCGACTAATCGACAGACCGACCGAATATATGAATGAATGAATGAATGAATGAATGAATGAATGAATGAATGAATGAATGAATGAATGGACGGACGGTTGATTCACTGGCTTACTGTGTGATAGTTTACCTGAGTGCCTGATGGACAGATTTGTTTAACTGATTGATTAATAATAATAATAATAATAATAATAATAATAATAATAATAATAATAATAATAATAATAATAATAATAATAATAATAATAATTGGTTTTGGGGGAAAGTAAATGGCGCAGTATCTGTCTCATATATCGTTGGACACCTGAACCGCGCCGTAAGGGAAAGGGGAAAGGAAGGCGTGAAACAAGAATGGAAGAAAGATGTGCCGTAGTGGAGGGCTGCGGGATAATTTCGGCCACCTAGGGATCTTTAACGCGCACTGACATCGCACAGCACACGAGCGCCTTAGCGTTTTTCCTCCATCAAAACGCAGCCGCCGCGGTCGGGTTCGAACCCGGGAACTCCGGATCAGTAGTCGAGCGCCCTAACCACTGAGCCACCGCGGCGGGTGCAAATTTCACGCAGATTCGCTATTCGGTACGGCCAAACATCTCGCCTTCGGGGCGACTCACAACACAAGGCCGTACAAGTATATACGACTACATACGTCCGCCTGGCCACTGACAGGCGCCATCGGCAGCTATCGCCATCTAGCCTTCTCAAACTCAACCGCTATTAGTAAAAGCTCCGCGAAGTCAGTCCAGTTTATTCTGTACCCCGCCTCGCACGTCGTTTCCAAATCGTCAATCAAACACTGCCGTGGCCATGGCCGCTAATTCATCTGGTGTCTTTATGGTGAGTGTGCGAACGCCGCTTTGCTCATGGCCGCTCTAAATCTTTCCTCTTCAAGCCTCTGCCTTCCTAAAGTCCTACATGTCACGAAAATACGCACATGTCCACAGACTGGCCATAATAATAATAATAATTGTTTTTTTTTTGGGAAAGGAAATGGCGCAGTATCTGTCTCATATATCTTTGGACACCTGAACCGCGCCGTAATGGAAGGAATGAAGGAGGGAGTGAAAGAAGAAAGGAAGAATAGGTGCCGTAGTGGAGGGCTCCGGAATAATTTCGACCACCTGGGGATCTTTAACGTGCACTGACATCGCACAGCACACGGGCGCCTTAGCGTTTTTCCTCCATTAAAACGCAGCCGCCGCGGTCGGGTTCGAACTCGGGAGCTCCGGATCAGTAGTCGAGCGCCCTAACCACTGAGCCACTGCGGCGGGGCAACTGACTGGCCACGGCAACCGCGTTTCGATGGCGGCGAAACGCGGCAGGCACCGGTGTACTCTGCGATGTCACTTTGAAGATCACCAGGTGGTCGAAATTATTCCGGAGCCCTCCACTACGACATCGCTTTCTTCCTTTCTTTTTTAACTCTCTCCTTCCTCTCTTCCCTTACGGCGCGGTTGAACTGTTTTACCCGCCGCGATGGCTCAGTGGTTAGAGCGCTCGGCTTCTGATCCGGTGTTCCCGGGTTCGAATCCGACCACGGCGGCTGCGTTTTTATGGAGGAAAAACGCTAAGGCACCCGTGTGCTGTGCGATGTCAGCGCACGTTAAAGATTCCCAGGTGGACAAAATTATTCCGGAGCCCTCAGCTAGGGCACCTCTTTCTTCCTTTCTTCTTTCACTCCATCCTTTATCCCTTCCCTTACGGCGTGGTTCAGGTGTCCAACGACATATGAGACAGATACTGCGCCATTTCCTTTCCCCAAAAACCAATTATTATTATTATTATTATTATTATTATTATTATTATTATTATTATTATTATTTAACCAAGGGTGTTTAGATCCAGACAGATAGTCCAGTCGATGGAGCTCGTTTTGGGCATGAATAAAAGAGGCCGACAGTCCCTCTTGACGCGGTTTAGCCAGATTAAGTAGTCATAAGCGATATAAGTGCTCAGTTCCTCATCCGAACACCCTGGGAATCTGACCTTGCATTCTCATATACGTGCAGTGCCTGGAGATGTCACGCGTCGTTTGGCAGCAACCGGCATAGGTCACGTTCTACGCGACCTTCCCTGTTTCGGAAGTGGCACATTGTAACACCGGTCAGCGCTACCTAGGCGACGTTACAACTGACGCAGACAAGCACCCTGCGTGGTTTCGTTTCGTTGGTTTGATGATGGAGTTTCTACGTGACCAAGGAACACAGCAGGCAATGAACCCTGCCATTGCGGAGGGCTTCGGAATATTGCCGAGCTCCTGGGGCTCTCTAGTGTGCACTGCAATCTTTGCACATCGCATCTTCGAAGCGTCCCTCATCGCGTGAGTCGCTTTGGGACGTTCAACCTTCAGAAACTAAACCAAACCGTCTTTGCATTTTGCCTGCATCCAAGTGTACCCCCCCGATCGGGGTAAAAGCAATAAACTCGGGTTTAGGGGCCAAACGCTGCAGTAACTAAGCCACTATTGCAGGCATGGCGATTAAGGAAAGAAGGCTTTTTCCAGCGGGAAAAAAGTGGACAAATTCGGGCAAACACAAAAAACGCAAGCATTCGGCTTAAACTTTGAAGTGCAGCGTTTGTGTCATTCGTGTCTGTAGACGTTTGTATTTTTTTACCGCCGGAAAATTTCACGTTTCATCGACAACAAACACAGTCCAACGTATTCCTTTCAGTGTGCAAGGCAGCACTTTTCAAGCCAGGTATCCCAGCTAACGTTCGTCATAGACTAGAAATATACTGACGCAATTTTTTATGGGGTAAACTTCGATCATGTCGTTCACCGCTGTATTTTTTTAATTTCGCACATCTGCCATAAAGGGGTAATTTGCGTTCACTGTATGCTAATTAAAGGAAATCAGGTCAGGAGTTTTCACGCAGGAACCGGAGAAGCCTCCTGCTCTTATTGTTGTCCGTCAGCCGCTTGGAGAAATCGCACCTTCCTTGTCGCCGTTAGTCCCACTTCTTGTAAAATCAGTTTCCTTGAAACCGTTGTCCCTGCACAAGTACACAGTAGGCGGCGAACATGCCATTTTATGTAGTTACTCGTATTATTTTATATTTTGCTCAGTGGAATAAATGCACAAATCGAGGGAATTAAGTATATATATCTAATGCGCTTGAGAAAATAATTCCTGTGGCAAGTTGCACAATTCCTTACTGTGGGTATCTGCCACTCCAACAGAGGACAACAATAAGTGAAAGTAACGGCTTCCTTTTTTATGGAGGCAAGACGCTAAGGCGTCCGTGTGCTGTGCGATGTCAGTGCACGTTAAAGATCCCCAGGTGGTCGAAATTATGCCGGAGCCCTCCACTACGGCACCTATTTCTCTTTCTTCTTTCACTCCCTCCTTCATCCCATCCCTTACGGCGCGGTTCAGGTGTCCAACGATATATGAGACAGATACTGCGCCATTTCCTTTCCCCCAAAACCAATTATTAATTATTATACACCTGTGACCTGGCCGCCTTCTGCACGAAAAAAAAAACACCGGGCTTGCTGGTTCCTGGTGGCTATACGCAGGAACGCCTGATAGGTGGACAGCGTTACGTACGAGTATTTGGTGCCTCACAGGTAGCTTCCTTGTACTGCCGAAATCTGCTATTTGTCTGCAGCCCGACATACGAAACTTTCCGCCGGCGGCTGATAAAGCTGCTGTATTTTGGCCTGCGCGCAGCTTACCGGCAATTGAATAATAATAATAATAATTGGTTTTGGGGGAAAGGAAATGGCGCAGTATCTGTCTCATATATCGTTGGACACCTGAACCGCGCCGTAAGGAAAGGAATAAAGAAGGGAGTGAAAGAAGAAAGGAAGTAATAGGCGCCGTAGTGGAGGGCTCCGGAATAATTTCGACCACCTGGGGATCTTTAACGTGCACTGACATCGCACAGCACACGGGCGCCATAGCGTTTTTATATAGCGTTTTTCCTCCATAAAAACGCAGCCGCCGCGGTCGGGAATTGAAGCGTCCGCTGTTTTCCGCACTGAGCACACCCACGTAATAAGCGTTGCTTTCAATTTTGCCGCCCACACCCACTTTATTGTTTTTCCCCCGTCACATTCGCGGCACCACAGAACGCGGCTACTTCCGCGAACTGCGTGTTTGAGAGCGCTGCTGCCTCGATGCGGAAGCGCACGGTCACGTGGGATTTTTTTTCATAATTCGCGCGCTTTTTCCAAGGCGGAAAACACTCATCTATACAACATATCAAAAGAAAAACTGATAAATAGGTTTTTTGGCGCGCACTACAATATGGCACAGGAATTTGGTCGAAAACGGAATTGATAAAAAGTTAATATTTCCAGTTTATTTACATGCTCAATAAAACAAAATACAATAATATTTTGAGTGAGTAGACCCAATGGTCAAGAACGTGCTTGTAGCTACCTCACCTATTGGTGATTGATCTTTGCCTAACGTTAGCTGGGACAACTGCTCTGCTTTATAATGCAGATTGGTCGAGTGCTGTATATTGACACCGAGAGCATATGGTTAGGCTATCAGCCAATGCTCGCCTCTATTGGCTCCGTTGCTCTCCTATTCACTTGCTGAATCGTTAGCACAGTAATCAATGTCTCTGTATTGGTCTGTACACAGTGTGAAATAAAACTCCCGTACAGCTTGGTGCAATTCCATGACCGCTGGACTACGGACAACCCTTGGACTCCAGGCGATTTTTCGGAAAGGCGTTACGAAATTGCATCCTCCCTATAGTTCTCCTTGTTACTCATTTGTTAAACGAAACAATAGGGGCAGTACATGGGATGGAAACGAATAGCGCCCATTAATAATAATGATAATTGGTTTTTGGGGAAAGGAAATGGCGCAGTATCTGTCTCACATATCGCCTGAAACCTTAACCGCGCCGTAAGGGAAGGGATAAAGGTGGAACTGAGAGAAGAAAGGAAGAGAGGTGTGCCGTAGTGGAGGGCTCCGAAATAATTTCGACCACCTGGGGATCTTTAACGTGTACTGACATCGCAGAGCACACGTGCGCCTTAGCGTTTTTCCTCCATGAAAACGCAGCCGCCGCGGTCGGGTTCGAAACCGGGAACTCCGGATCTGTTTCATTTTTGCTTTCGAACCCGACCGCGGCGGCTGCGTTTTTATGGAGGCAAAACGCTAATGTGCCCGTGTGCTGTGCGATGTCAGTGCACATTAAAGATCCCCAGGTGGTCGAAATTAATCTGGAGCCGTCCACTACAGCACCTCTTTCTTCCTTTTTCTTTCACTCCCTCCTTTCCTTCTCTTACAGCGCGGTTCAGGTGTCCAAAGATATATGAGACAGATACTGCGCCATTTCCTTTCCCCCAAAACCAACTATTATTTTTTTTTCATTTTTCAAGGCAGTAACAAAGTCTATCTCCTACCGCCTATACTGCCAACTCTGCTGCTGAGGCAGTAATAAATTCCTATTCCGCCAGTTAAGGCAGTAACATCAAGCTTCCCACGGTCATTCACACTATTCAAGCCTTGGAGATCTATTTGCTTCAGTACGCCGCAAGCACCTTCAATTCGCCGACCACGCGCCTATGTGGGAACTCTCCAAGCGGCCTTGCGTTCCCTGCGGCCGCCGATATTGCTCAGAGCCGTGCGAAAACAACAGCTGCGCCTCGAGCGGCGTCAACCTTCGCCCCCTTTCTGTCGCGTTTTCCTTTTTATTTTTTTCTTTCCGTCTCTTTCGTTTTGTTCTCTTTTCTTTCTTTTCTTCACACCAGAGAGGCGGCGAGGAAGCAGACATGCGCTATACATGGAGGCCCCGTACATCACGTGGTTTCAGATGTCGCACTTCTACAAGAGCGCGAGCACACGAGGAGAATAAATGTATACTTCATTCTCGTGAAAGCAACGTAAGGCAAAGCGCTGTGTCGGTTGGTTCGACGCAACTTTTAAAAACCGCTGCTCGGTCCTCCGACAGTTGTGTTTATAGGAATCGTGGCTCTGATAAGACACCCGCCGCGGTGGCTCAGTGGTTAGGGCGCTACTACGGATGATCTTAGCCAAAAGGCCGAGAAGCGATCGCCTACTGATCCGGAGTTCCCGGGTTCGAACCCGACTGCTGCGGCTGTATTTTTATGGAGGAAAAACGCTAAGGCGCCATTGTGCTGTGCGATGTCAGTGCACGTTAAAGATCCCCAGGTGGTCGAAATTATTCCGGAGCCCTCCACTACGGCACCTATATCTTCCCTTTTTTCTTTCACTCTCTCCTTTATCCCTTCCCTTACGGCGCGGTTCAGGTGTCCAACGATATATGAGACAGATACTGCGCCATTTCCTTTCCCTAAAAACCAGTTATTATTATTATTAAGACGACAGAACATGTACTTCTACATGAATATCAACATGAACTTTGACCATGTCCTGTGCCCATTCCGGAGAGGCACCTGAAGTGCTGTAAACTAAGCCGCCTTAATACTCACCCCCTGTAGGATATTGAAATATTCCAGATTGACCACAGCAGTCCTCTGTTCTTAATGTTCGCCAGGCATCGCAGCACTTGTTAAAGCCGTCGGCCTTGCGGCGCTGGCTGTGACTGGCACGTGCTTCCCATGGCCATCGTTCGCGTCCTGCATCCTCACTTTACCTGTCCGCTTTAGATGCCCTTTTCTTTCCAGTGCAACGAGGCCAAACTCCACCTTGTTTTGATTAATCTCCCCGCTTTTCATTTCCTCCCTGTTGCTCTGATAGTGTGCGCATAGGAACCGTACTTTTGGAGTTTGATCAAAACTTTCTCTTGCACTTCACTGAGCTTAAATAAACTACGGCAAAGAGTATGGGTAGATGAGATGGCGACTCGAGAAGTTCGAACAGCTTGCTGCACCTTCCAAATGCCTGCCCCCTGTTTTGCGTTTTTACCGGGGATGGATTGGATTAAGTTTTGAAGCGTCAGGTTCTCTGAAGGATGCCCGGGAAGGGGTTGTACCTATGTTTGCTAAGAGAGATGCCACCCTCGCTCTTTTCCCCTCACTCTAGGTTACACCGACGGTGGTGGTGGTGGAAGACATTTATGGGCAGATACACTTACAGAAGGTTAGGCTTGACCTGACCCAGAGGGGCCCATGCCTTACAAATACGGGGTGGAGGTCCATAGTTCGGGACCCCACTGGCGTCGGCCGCCGCCCGGGTTCACCCGACCGAAACCCGTTGGGCCTATTGGTCAGAAAAGCCGAGCAGGGTCGCCTCCGAGTCGTCCCGGTTGGGGTTGCGGCGAGGGGGGATAGCAGGGTTGAAGGGGCAGGCCCACACCACGTGGCCTGTAGACGTCCGAAGAGTTCTCTTTACAGTGCGGACAGCTGCCCGAGAAAGAAGGGTCGAATTGTTTGAGAGCTGCCGGGCACAGCAAAGTATTAGTATGCATGCGGGGCAGAAGCCGCTCCGCCTGCATTTGAGAAACCTTTACACGGGCAGTGATAAAGGCCGTTGCCAGATTGATAAAGGAAAACAATGTCTTTGAAGAGGTAAGCTGGAGTGAATTCGAGTTCCTGATCGTCTGCGTTGGAGAGGAGTGCCCGGTGGAAGAGCGCGCGGGCGGCGGCACTGGCTGCCTGCCTCATTTCCCTCAAGGCCCATGTGAGCATGAGCCCGAACGACATTCCAGTGAGCGGGGTCCCTGGTGTAGGCGCTGTTTTGGAGAAGGCGGTAGGCTAAGTACGGTACCCAGCCCTGCGCGACGTTCCGACTAACCTCTTTCATTCGGAAATAATTGTTTTGGAAGTGGGAAGAAATGCAGCCAACACAATGGCGACGACGTGGCTCAGCCGACGAACGGGCGCTTTAAGAGATGCATTCTAAAACTGTATACGCCGTGCATTCGGTCTGATTTGTTCTGTTCATTTCGCGTGGCGGTTAAGCCGTGACTTGGGGTTATTTTCCTAGCTACAGAAGGAACGCAACAGGTGCCAGGGCCTGTTCCCAGGTGTCCGGATGCTACATCCCGAAGAGCTTTTGCTTGTGCGGCTCGTAAACGAACCCGCGCCAAGTTGCCCTACGCAGTCCTCATGGCTGTCACTGCCGAGGTTAAATCACGTGATATTCGAACATAGGTACAGTGGGGGAGTGGGGGAGGAAACCAGGTGAACATCTGCTTTGTTTATGCAGAGCACCGCCAACAGGTATCAGTTTTCTTTTTTATTGCCACTGTGTGCATGCCGGTGTAAGTAATTTACAATTATTCTCAGCTTTATTTTGTCCTCAGTATACAAGATAAAAATTTTTGTACATAAAGCTCTGCCTCCTCCAGCAACTTCGCATCTGCATTTCCTAGGACACGACACCACGCCAAAGGCGCCGAACTCTTCGCTAACCCATTCTCAGAATCAGTGTAATAGCTCGGCGGGATCGGCTGGCGTCAGCAATCCTGGTGGGATAAGTGCCGCTTGTTTGCTTCCCGTTTGTGGGCTCTCCCCCTTTTGTTTGACTTAGCATTAGAGCATTTACTCCTGGCAGTCAATCACCACTCTCTTATTAGAGGTCTGGCGTTGCCAGGCAGTGAGGCAGTACGCGTCACTGCTTATGCAGATGACGTCACACTCTGCTTACATGATGAACGCAGCCTGCTCGAAGCTTTAAACGTTTTTCGTGAGTACGCCTCCTTGTCGGGGGCTGCTCTTAATTATTCGAAGAGTCATTACTTTTTTTGTGGGGCCTCGTCAGAGACGTAGTACATGTGCGATACCTTTGCAGTGGCGTGCGCAAATGCGCATTTTAGGCGTGACCTACGACTGTGGTGGAATATGCTATGGTATGTGGCCTTCGGTCGTAGAGGACATTACAGCTCGTGTGCGGAGGGCCCAGATATTTGACCTGCCTCTGCTTGAGAGGCGCTACCTGGTTCAGACGGTCGTGCTGGGTGCCTTCTGGTACCTTTGCCACATTGTTAAACCACCCCTGCGCGTCATAAGGCGGGTGCAGACTACAGTTTTTTCTTTCTTTTTTTTTGTCAGGCGGAACCGAGCTTATGGCTCGTGCTGTTCTTGGGCAACCACGGGAGAGAGCCGGTTTTGCCTTTCCAACTTTGTCCATAACGTCCTGGTTGTTAGCTTTGAAGTTCATTTTGCGTGTCCTGCTGGGAGACACGTTTCCGGCGCGAACCCTAACGGGGTACTTTTTGGGCCCTTCTTTGCGCTTTTTGAATCCCTCTGCCCCTGTTAATCGTGGACCTCAATCAGAGCAGCCTACCGCTTTCTATGCTACGTCAGTAGCCTTTTTCAGACATGTAAGCGCAGTAGCACCTGATGTCAACATCGTTGCAGACCGTGTGGTGGACATTTTGGGCTCGCTGTTGTTGCCTGTTGTGCCGGCGGCTCGCCGCTCACCGATGCGCCGAGTTCAATGGGCGCGCATAGCGTTGACGCCTCTCCAGGACCATCCACGTTACTTTGTTTGGAAACTTGGTTGGCCAGTGCTGCCTACTTGTGATCGCTTAGAACGATGGGGTGTTTTACGCTCCAGAACCTGTCCGAATTGCCCGCTTCCGGAATCTAATCGCCACGCTACAGTCACCTGCGTGGTAGTGCGTGTCTTTTGGCGCGCGGTTCATGGGCAGTGCATTTCGAGGTTTGTGTCCAGCGGCCGCTTCCCCAGCGGCCGTTTTGCTCACCTGTTAATTGTTGCGGGTGTTATTAGTTTATGGCACAATCGATGCACCGCAGTCGCTGGCGGCTTTCACCGCCGCGCTTTGTGGCCGGCCGTCATCGAAGGGAGCTGATCAGTTTCTTGTCGAGGAACTCTTTTTCTTGGGAGAGGAAGAGTCCCTCCGGCAGTGGTCGTGCCCATTCATTTCTGTTAACAACGATCGTCTTGTTCTGGTCTTTAGACCAAACTGGCGCTAAGGTTTTTTTTTCCATGTCAGATTATTGCTTTTTCACTCTTCTGTGAATAGGTATTGTACCCCGTCTTAAATCGCCCGCAAGCAATTCCCATCAGTTGCTCAAATCTGCTTATGGTACCTCTTTAATTGGCTCGCCTTACATGCTTAGCGTCATGTCTACTTCTGAATGTCAATATATCCGGTAACCTAGGCATATGTATGTATGTAAATAAATTTTTTTCCAATCAGATAATTACGCGACTGCGTTAATGAGCTCGTGTCGCAAGAAATCCAGTGTCGTCAGCGTTCTTGGCCGTGAGCGAAAAATGGCGCATCTCGGTGGACACCTGAACCACGCCTTAAGGGAAGGGATTTTCCTTCCCTTACGGCGCGGTACGAGTGTCCACGGAGAATTGTAAGACAGGCGTCATTTTCTTTCCTTAAAACCAATTTCCATTTCAATTTCCTTCTCTAACGGCCCGGTTCGGGTTTCCTTCGAGATATGTGAGAGAGGCGTCCTTCCCTTAAATTGCATAACGGGCCACGCATCGCGCCGAACAGGCGTTGGCGTTCCGTGGACTCCTTGGCAGGTGGTGAAAAGCCTTTATTTAATGAAAGAGGTGAGGCCCTTTAAAGAGCCCTGCAATGGGTGGAGTCCTTATTGCGGGACCCCATTGGTCGAAGCCGCCAGCTTGGCCCTCTTGACCAAAGCCGTTTGGGCCTGAAGGCCCGAACAGCCAAGCAGGGCCGCCTAACATTCCTCCCTGGTAGGGTTGGGGTGGGGGAGAGAGCTGAGTTGCGCTGGTAAGCCCTAACCTAGTGGTAGGTGTCAGCCACCTCCCCACAGTGTTCGCACCTGCCAGTGAACGCGGGATTGAAGTGAAATGGAAAAATTGTTAGCGCTACAACGTACAGCGGTTCGATTATTGATGCCCTCCAGAACCTACATGAGCGCAGGTGAACTAATGAAGCAGCTTGCTATACCACCTGTAACAATCTCCTACACAATCAGATTATGCCTTCTTGTATACACAAAAACAGACAGAACTACAACAGCTTCTATAATCAATACCTTAGCAGAGATACGAGTTGCTTTTTGCGGAAAAACCTCAGTTTTAGTGGAGCGTCCTAGTAACAATTATAGAAAGGAGAATGTAGGATATCAAATCATGCTAATCTGTAATGTTCACACTAAATTTATTGATATTGCAAAAAAAATTTAAAACGTCTGCCATATTTAAATATGCGTGAGTGCTGGAATTTCATATAACGGTCTGCATGATTTTTGTAATTCGCGGTCTGGTGATCTTCCTTCTTTTCTCTTTTTACTCCTTACTCCCACCCTGAACAGAGCATTCTTTTGACTGATTGCCTTTAAATTTACTAACCACCACTCATTTTGGTCTGGTCTGTATCATTCCGTCAAGCGTTCCGTTTCCGCTTGCGACCTTTGTCTACGTCGGAAAAGGCCATCCACTTTGCCTGCCGGTCTTCTACAACCCATCGACGTACCTCCGGAACTCTTTAACCGTGTTGGCCTCGACCTTCTTGGCCCTTTTCCCACGTCCCTCTCCGGAAACAAGTGGATCGCAGTCGCAACTGATTATACAACTCGGTACGCCATCACGCGTGCTTTGGCTACTAGCTGCGCTACCGATGTCGCCGACTTTCTTCTCCAAGACGTCATTCTTCACCATTGCGCCCCTCGTCAGCTGCTCACCGACCGCGGTCGTTATTTTCTGTCCCGCCTATTTACTGACATTCTTCGTTCGTGTGCCACGCAGCACCAGCTCGCGACAGCTTACCATCCACAAACCAACGGGCTTACAGAACGGTTCAACCGCACGCTCACCGGCATGTTAGCAATGTACGTCTCACCAGACCACCGAGATTGGGACGCTGCCTTGCCTTTTGTGACGTTTGTGTATAACTCTTCACGGCATGACACAACAGACATTCCTCTTTCTACCTTTTGTTTGGTAGGCACCCCATCTTGACTTTGGACACACTCATTCTTCAGTACCCGCCACTGCTTGCGCTCAGGACGCCATCGCTCAGGCCACGCTGGCGCGCCAAATAGCCCGTAGTCAGCTCCGTGCCTCTCAAGCTTCCCAAAAGTCCGCCTACGACCGCCGGCACCGGGCCGTCGAATATCACCCCGGATCGCTCGTCCTTCTCTGGACGCCGTCTAGCAGCGTCGGTCTCTCCGAGAAGCTCCTATCTCACTACCGTGGCCCTTACCGTGTGGCGCGCCGTGTCTCCAACGTGAACTATGAAATTGCTCCTCTTGCGTCCTCGCCATCGTCATCCGGCCCCTCCACCGACGTCGTCTCCCGCCTAAAACCATATCACGACGCTCATATGTCGCCACTGTAACACCGAGCATCAGCCGGGGTCCTCAAGCGAGTGAACGAAGACGATGGCGACAGCGAAGTTCTGGCTGTGTTCTGAGTGCCGCTCGTAGCTGTTACTTCGCTTGCGTGCATAGCTGTAAATGTACTCTTCGCAACAATATGATTTTTTTAACGGAAACCTTGTATCATCTGCGATTACACACACTAATGCACGCCGCCGGCTTTTCTCGCAATGGGGTTTCACCTTTAAATTTTCTGTAATGACCAGGCCGTCGCTGCGTATCGATACAAGGAATATAAACACTTCAGTGCAGTTTTCCTGCCTGTGTGCCGGCCATATTATAAAGTTGAAACGAACGATACATTTGGGTACATAGAATACATAAACTTACTCATCAGAGCAACTAACCGTTTGAAACGGAACACCGCCGAAGCCTCAGTACTGCGAAATTGAACGTCATCATATAAGACGCAGCATAAGTAATCAAGTGCCCAAAAGAGTTCTTTAAATAACTTGAGCTGTTAATTTGTATGGACCCTTCTCTGATGTGACGCTAGCTTATTCGCAGTACTTGTGCGAACTTGTAATGCTAACTAGACAAAATGCCAAATCTTTTGCCGAAAAATCTTCGGTTATTGTTCTGGAACCTTGTGCGTACCATGTAGTAAGCGAGGGGAGTGGCAGGGGGAAATGAGCAGAGAGGCCTATGTTCTAGAAAGTAGTTTTTTAGTGCGTTTGCACTTATATCCGGATTGTCCGGACCAGTGGAGTATCTGTTACGGGCCCAAGTTCGCCTTATTTTTGGAAATGTGGCGGAGAGTTTGAAGAATGCTTCACTCCCGCCACCGGTTGCCCGGTATTGCACTACCTCCGGGATCGGCCTCGTCTTTAGCGCGTCTATACTATCCTGTCTTTCTACCCCATCTTTCAACTCTCCTTCTAACATCACGTGGTAGCGATTGTGGCTCGGCTTGAGCCAGTGAGCAGGCCTGTGCACTTTCTTTTTTCCTGGCAGTAACTGACACCACTTTAAAAAAAACGTAGTAGTAGGAAATGGTGTTATTAAAATAATAATACAAAGGAAAAAGTTTTTGCTAGCCCCTGCACATGCCATCGATGCTGAAGCACCTTAGCTGGGGCAGCGGAAATAAAGGATAGCAGGCAGAATGGAGAAATGAAATGAAAGAGGTGAGGGGACAGGAAGAGAGCATAGGGGGAGAAGTAATATGTACAAACTATTTACACAATAAGTAATGTGTCCAGGTTGTGCGCGTGATTAGTTCATTTTAGAGGAATTAAATCACACACGCGCACAGCACTGTGTTGGCTACAACTGGAGTAGGGCGTCCAGTTATTAATCGTTCAAAATAGAACTCGCGGAGCGTTCGGTCACTGCGTGTAGCTACCTGACGGAGAACAGACGGGATGTCAATCTCGTGTGTTCGAGGAATGCACAGAGGCTCACCAAAGTTCGCTCACGAGTGCGCGCACTGCCCTGCGGCCACAATAGGGCGCAGGGCATACTACCAGACTCCATCAAGACGCTATTGTGGTTTCGGCGTCACTTTTAAAAACCGCTTCTCGGTCCTCCGACATTTGTGTTTATAGGAATCGTGGCTCTGATAAGACGACAAAACATGTACTTCTACATGAATATGTACATGTATTTTGACCATACCCTGTGCCCATCCCGGAGATACACCCGAAGTGCTGTACACTAAGCCGCCTTAATACTCACCCCCTGTAGGATATTGAAATATTCGGGAGAGACCACAGCAGTCGTCTGTTCTTAATGTTCGCCAGGCATCGCTGCACTTGTTAAAGCCGTCGGCCTTGCGGCACAGGCTGTGACTGACACGTGCTTCCCATGGCCATCGTTCGCGTCCTGCATCCTCGCTTTACCTGTCCGCTTTTGATGCCCTTTTATTTACAGTGCTACGAGGCCAAACTCCACGTTGTTTTGATTAATCTCCCCGCTTTTCATTTCCTCCCTGTTGCTTTGATAGTGTGCGCATAGGAACCGTACTTTTGGCGTTTGATCAAAACTTTCTCTTGCACTTCACTGAGCTTAAATGAACTACGGCAAAGAGTATGAGTAGATGAGATGGCGACTCGAGAAGGTCGAACAGCCTGCTGCACCTTCCAAATGCCTGCCCCCTGTTTTGCGTTTTTACCGGGGATGGATTGGATTAAGTTTTGAAGCGTCAGGTTCTCTGAAGGATGCCCGGGAAGGGGTGGTACTTATGGTTGCTAAAAAAGATGCTACACTCGCTCTTTTCCCCTCGCTCTAGGATACACCGACGGTGGTGGTGGTGGAAGACATTTATGGGCAGATGCACTTACAGAAGGTTATGCTTGAGCTGACCCAGAGGGGCCCATGCCTTACAAATACGGGGTGGAGGTCCATAGTTCGGGACCCCACTGGCGTCGGCCGCCGCCCGGGTTCACCCGACCGAAGCCCGTTGGGCCTGTAGGTCAGAAAATCCGAGCAGGGTCGCCTCCGAGTCGTCCCTGTTGGGGTTGCGGCGAGGGGGGATAGCAGGGTTGAAGGGGCAGGCCCACACCACGTGGCCTGTAGACGTCCGAAGAGTTCTCTTTACAGTGCGGACAGCTGCCCGAGAAAGAAGGGTCGAAGTGTTGGCGAGCTGCCGGGCACAGCAAAGTATTAGTATGCAGGCGGAGCAGAAGCCGCTCCGCCTGCATTTGAGAAACCTTTACACATGCAGGGATAAAGGCCGTTGCCAGGTTGATAAAGGAAAACAATGTCTTTGAAGAAGTAAGCTGGAGTGAATTCGAGTTCCTGATCGTCTGCGTCGGAGAGGAGTGCCCGGTGGAAGAGCGCGCGGGCGGCGGCACTGGCTGCCTGCCTCATTTCCCTCAAGGCCCATGTGAGCATGAGCCCGAACGATATTCCAGTGAGCGGGGTCCCCGGTGTAGGCGCTGTTTTGGAGAAGGCGGTAGGCTAAGTACGGTACCGAGCCCTGCTCGACGTTCCGACTAACCTCTTTCATTCGGAAATAATTGTTTTGGAAGTGGTAAGAGATGCAGCCAACACAATGGCGACGACGTGGCTCAGCGGACGAACGGGCGCTTTAAGAAATGCACTCTAAAGCTGTTTACGCCGTGCATTCGGTCTGATTTGTTGTGTTCATTTCGAGAGACGGTTAAGCCGTGACTTGGGGTCATCTTTCTAGCTACAGAAGGAACGCAACAGGTGCCAGGGCCTGTTCCCAGGTGTCCGAATGCCACATCCCGAAGAGCTGTTGCTTGTGCGGCTCGTAAACAAACCCGCGCCAAGCTGCCGTACTCAGTCCTCATGGCTGACACTGCCGAGGTTAAATCATGTGATATTCGAAGATAGGTACAATGGGAGGGGGGGGGGGGGGACAGGTGAACATTTGCTCTGTTTATGCAGAGCACCGCCAACAGGTATCAACTTTCTTTTTTTTATTGCCACTGTGTGCATGCTGGTGTAAATAATGTACAGTTATTCTCAGCTTTATTTTGTCCTCAGTATACAAGATAAAATTTTTTGTACATAAACCTCTGCCTCCTCCAGCAACTTCGCATCTGTGTTTCCAAGGACACGACCCCACGCCAAAGGCGCCGAAGTCGCTAACCCATTCTCAGAATCAGTGTATTAGCTCGGCGGGATCGGCTGGCGTCAGCAGTCCTGGTGGGATCAGTGCCGCTTGTTTGCTTCCCGTGTGTGGGCTCTGCCCTTCCAATCCCCACCCTTCCCAATCCTTCATCTCCCACCCTTCTAGGGAGGCCTGGGAGGCGGAGCTGCTCAGCTGCCATTGCCTGCAGTCCCAACGGACCTTGGTCGCCAGAGCGCAAGCGGCGCTAGACGCCATTGGGGCTCCGGAATAGCTTCTCCACCTAGATTTGTGAAGAGCTGGGCCATAGGGCCTGGGCCCAAACACCTCCTTGTAAATAATAAATGTTTACACCACCACCACCACCGCCCCCCTTTTGTTTGACTTAGCATTAGAGCATTTACTCCTGGCAGTCAATCACCATTCACTTATTAGAGGTCTGGCGTTGCCAGGCAGTGAGGCAGTGCGGGTCACTGCTTATGCAGATGGCATCACACTCTACTTAGCTGATGAACGCAGCCTGCTCGAAGCTTTAAACGTTTTTCGTGAGTACGCCTCCTTGTCGGGGGCTGCTCTTAATTATTCGAAGAGTCATTACTTTTTTGTGGGCAATCGTCAGAGACGTATTACATGGGCGACACCTTTGCAGTGGTGTGCGCAGATGAGCATTTTAGGCGTGACCTACGAGAGTGGTGGAATATGGGATGATATGTGGTCTTCGGTCGTAGAGGGCACAACAGCTCCTGAGCGGAGGGCCCAGTCATTTGACCTGCCTCTGCTTGAGAGGCGCTACCTGGTTTAGACGGTCGTGCTGGGTGCCTTCTGGTACCTTTGCCACATTGTTAAACCACCCCTGCGCGTCATAAGGCGGGTGCAGACTACAGATTTTTCTTCTTTCTTTTTTGGTCAGGCGGAACCGAGCTTGTGGCTCGTGCTGTTCTTGGGTAACTACGGGAGAGAGGCGGTTTTGCCTTTCCAACTTTGTCCATCACGTCCGCGTTAGCTTTGAAGTGCATTTTGCGTATCCTGCTGGGAGACTCGTCCCCGGCGCGAAACCTAGCGCGGTACTTTTTGGGCCCTTCTTGGCGCTTTTTTAATCCCTCGGCCCCTGTTAATCATGGACCGCAATCAGAGCAGCCTGCCGCTTTCTATGCTACGTCAGTGGCCTTTTTCAGACATGTAAGCGCAGTAGCACCTGATGTCAACATCGTTGCAGACCGCGTGGCGGACATTATGGGCTCGGTGTTGTTGCCTGTTGTGCCGGCGGCTCGCCGCTCACCGATGCGCCGAGTTCAATGGGCGCGCATAGCGTTGTCGCCTCTCCAGGACCATTTACGTGACTTTGTTTGGAAACTTGGTTGGCCAGTGCTGCCTACTTGTGATCGCTTAGAACGATGGGGTGTTTTACGCTCCAGAACCTGTCCGAATTGCCCGCTTCCGGAATCTAATCGCCACGCTACAGTCACCTGCGTGGTAGTGCGCGTCTTTTGGCGCGCGGTTCATGGGCAGTGCATTTCGAGCTTTGTGTCCAGCGGCCGCTTCCCCAGCGGCCGTTTTGCTCACCTGTTAATTGTTGCGGGTGTTATGAGTTTATGGCACAATCTATGCACCACAGTCGCTGGCGGCTTTCACCGCCGCGCTTTGTGGCCGGCCGTCTTCGAAGGGAGCTGTTCGGTTTCTTGTCGCAGGAACTCTTTTTCTTGGGAGAGGAAGAGTTCCTCCGGCAGTGGTCGTGCCCATTCATTTCTGTTAACAACGATCGTCTTGCTCTGGTTTTTAGGCCGAACTGGCGCTAAGGTCTTGCTTTCTTTTTTCTGTGTCAGATTATTGCTGTTTCACTCTTCTATGAATAGGTATTCTACCCCGTCTTAAATCGCCCACAAGCAATTCCTATCAGTTGCTAAAATCTGCTTATGGTACCTCTTTAATTGGCTCGCCTTACATTCTTAGGTCATGTCTACTTGTGAATGTCAATGTATCCGGTAACCTTGGCATGTGTGCTTACGTATCTAAATTTTTTTTCCAGTCAGATAATGCGACTGCGTTAAGGAGCTCGTGTCGCAGAAAAGCCGGCGTCGTCAGCGTTCTTGGCTGTGAGCGAAAAATGGCGCATTACGGTGGACACCTGAACCGCGCCTTAAGGGAAGGGATTTTCCTTCCCTTACGGCGCGGTACGAGTGTCCACAGAGAATTGTGAGACAGGCGTCATTTCCATTCCTTAAAACCAATTTCCATTTCAATTTCCTTCTCTAACGGCCCGGTTCGGGTATCCATCGAGATATGTGAGACAGGCGTCCTTTCCTTAAATTACATAACGGGCCACGCGTCGCGCCGAACAGGCGTTGGCGTTCCGTGTACTCCTTGGCAGGTGGTGAATATAATAATAATAATAGTTGGTTTTTGGGGAAAGGAAATGGCGCAGTATCTGTCTCATATATCTTTGGACACCTGAACCGCGCCATAAGGGAAGGGATAAAGGAGGGAGTGAAAGAAGAAAGGAAGAATAGGTGCCGTAGTGGAGGGCTCCGGAATAATTTCGACCACCTGGGGATCTTTAACGTGCACTGACATCGCACAGCACACGGGCGCCTTAGCGTTTTTCCTCCATAAAAACGCAGCCGCCGCGGTCGGGTTCGAACCCGGGAACTCCGGATCAGTAGTCGAGCGCCCTAACCACTGAGCCACCGCGGCGGGACTGGTAAAAAGCCTTTAAGCCTTTATTTAATGAAAGAGGTGAGGCCCTTTAAAGAGCCCCGCAATGGGTGGAGTCCTTATTACGGGACCCCATTGGTCGAAGCCGCCAGCTTAGCCCTCTTGACCAAAGCGTTTTGGACCTGAAGGCCCGAACAGCCAAGCAGGGCCGCCTACCATTCCTCTCTGGTTGGGTTGGGGCGGGGGAGAGAGCTGAGTTGCGCTGGTAAGCCCAAACCTAATGGTAGGTGTCAGCCACCTCCCCACAGTGTTCGCACCTGCCAGTGAACGCGGAATCGAAGTGAAATGGAAAAATTGTTAGCGCTACAACGTACAGCGGTTCGATTATTGATGCCCTCCAGAACCTACATCAGCGCAGGTGAACTAATTAGCAGCTTGCTATACCACCTGTAAGAATCTCCTACACTATCAGATTCTGCCTTCTTGTATACACAAAAATAGCACAGTCCTACAACAGATTCTACAATCAATTCCTTAGCAGAGATACGATTTGCTTTTTTCGGAAAACCTCAGTTGTAGTAGAGCGTCCTAGTACCAGTTATAGAAAGAAAAATGTGGGATATCAAATCATGCTAATCTGTAATTCTCGCCGTAAATTGATTGATATTGCAAAGAAATTTAAAACGGCTTCCATATTAAATATGCGTGAGTGCTGGAATTTCATATAACGGTCTGCATGATTTTTGTAATGCGCGGTCTGGTGATCTTCCTTCTTTTTTCTTTTTACTCCTTACTCCCACCCTGAACAGAGCATTCTTTTAACTAATTGCCTTTAAATATGCTTACCATCACGCCTTTTGGTCTGGTCTGTATCATTCCGTCAAGCGTTACGTTGCCGCTTGCGACCTGTGTCAACGTCGGAAAAGGCCCTCCACTTTGCCTGCCGGTCTCCTACAACCCATTGACGTACCTCCGGAACCTTTTCACTGTGTTGGCCTCGACCTTCTTGGCCCTTTTCCCACGTCCCTCTCCGGCAACAAGTGGATCGCTGTCGCAACTGATTATACGACTCGGTACGTCATCACGCATGCTTTGCCTACCATCTGCGCTACCGATGTCGCCGATTTTCTTCTCCAAAACGTCATTCTTCACAATGGCGCCCCTCGTCAGCTGCTCACCGACCGCGGTCGTTATTTTCTGTCCCGCGTATTTACTGACATTCTTCGTTCGTGTGCCAAGCAGCACCAGCTCGCGACAGCTTACCATCCACAAACCAACGGGCTTACAGAACGGTTCAACCGCACGCTCACCGGCATGTTAGCAATGTACGTCTCACCAGACCACCGAGATTGGGACGCTGCCTTGCCTTTTGTGACGTTTGTGTATAACTCTTCACGGCATGACACAACAGACATTCCTCTTTCTACCTTTTGTTTGGTAGGCACCCCATCTTGACTTTGGACACACTCATTCTTCAGTACCCGCCACTGCTTGCGCTCAGGACGCCATCGCTCAGGCCACGCTGGCGCGCCAAATAGCCCGTAGTCAGCTCCGTGCCTCTCAAGCTTCCCAAAAGTCCGCCTACGACCGCCACCACCGGGCCGTCGAATATCACCCCGGATCCCTCGTCCTTCTCTGGACGCCGTCTCGCAGCGTCGGTCTCTCCGAGAAGCTCCTTTCTCACTACCGTGGCCCTTACCGTGTGGCGCGCCGTGTCTCCGATGTGAACTATGAAATTGCTCCCCTTGAGTCCTCGCCATCGTCCTCCGGCCCCTCTACCGACGTCGTCTATGTCTCCCGCCTAAAACCATATCACGACGCTCATATGTCGCCACTGTAACACCGAGCATCAGCCGGGGTCCTCAAGCGAGTTAACGAGTGGACGAAGACGATGGCGACAACGAAGTTCTGGCTGTGTTCTGAGTGCCGCTCGTAGCTGTTACTTCGCTTGTGTGCATAGCTGTAAATGTACTCTTCGCAACAATATGATTTTTTTAACGCAAACCTTGTATCATCTGCGATCACACACACACTAATGCACGCCGCCGGCTTTTCTCGTAATGGGGTTTCACCTTTAAATTTTCTGTTAAGACCAGGCCGTCGCTGCGTTTCGATACAAGGAATATAAACACTTCAGTGCAGTTTTCCTGCCTGTGTGCCGGCCATATTATAAAGTTGAAACGAACTATACATCTGAGTACTGAGAATACATAAACTTGAGTATCAGAGCAACGAACCGTTTGAAACGTAACACCGCCGAAGCCTCAGTACTGCGAAATTGAACGTCATCATATAAGACGCAGCATAAGTAATCAAGTGCCCAAAAGAGTTCTTTAAATAACTTGAGCTGTTAATTTGTATGGACCCTTCTCTGATGTGACGCTAGCTTATTCGCAGTACTTGTGCGAACTTGTAATGCTAACTAGACAATATGCCAAATATTTTGCCGAAAAATCTTCGGTTATTGTTCTGGAACCTTGTGCGTACAAAGTAGTAAGCGAGGGGAGTGGCAGGGGAAAATGAGCAGAGAGGCCAATGTGGTGGTGGTGGTAGTGGTTTTATTAAAATAATAGTAAAAAGGAAGGAAAAGATTTTTGCTAGCCCCGGCATCTGCCATCGATACTGAAGCACCTGAGCTGGGCAGCGGAAATAAAGGACAGCAGGCAGAATGGAGAAATGAAATGAAAGAGGTGAGGGGACAGGAATAGAGGACAGGGGGAGAAGTAATATGTACAAACTATTTACACAATAAGAAATGTGTCCAGGTTGTGCGCGTGGTTAGTTCATTTTAGAGGAATTAAATCACACACGCGCACAGCACTGTGTTGGCTACAACTGGAGTGGGGCGTCCAGTTATTAATCGTTCAAGGTAGAACTCGCGGAGCGTTCGGTCACTGCGTGTAACTACCTGACGGAGAACAGACGGGACGTCAAGCCCGTGTGTTCGAGGAATGCACAGAGGCTCACCAAAGTTCGCTCACGAGTGCGCGCACTGCCCTGCGGCCACAATAGCGTCTTGATGGAGTCTGGTAGTATGCCATGCGCTCTATAGGCCGCGAGCATATCGCGACGAGCATCGGCGAACGCGGAGCAGCGAAGGAGCATATGTTATAGTGTTTCCACTGCACCGCATCCGTCACAGACATCACTCGTCGCGATTCCGTGACGCACCCGTCGTTCCCCGGGCCACACGCAGCCAATGCGCGCGCGGAGGATCATTGCACGTTGCGACCGTGTAAGTGCGCTAGAAATTAGTTTTTTAGCGCGCTAGCACTTTTAAAAAAATGTACTAGAAGTGGTTTTATTAAAATAATAATAAAAAAGGAAAAGATTTTTGTTAGCCCCTGCACATGTCCTCGATGCTGAAGCACCTGAGCTGGCGCGGCTTTGGTTTTCGGGAAAAGGAAATGGCGCAGTATTTGTCTCACATATCGGCAGAATATTATTAGTGCGCTAGCACTTTTAATAAAATTGTAGTAGTAGGAAGAGATGAAGGAGGGAATGAAGAATACAGAAAGAACGAGGCGCCGTAGTGGAGGGCTTCGGAATAATTTCGACCACCGGGGGATCTTTAACGTGCACTGACTTCGCACAGCACACGGGCACCTTAGCGTTTTTCCTCCATAAAAACGCAGCCGCCGCGGTCGGGTTCGAACCCGGGAACTCTGCTCAGGCAGCAGAAATAAAGGATAGAAGGTAGAATGAAGAAATGAAATGGAAGAGGTGAGGGTACAGGAAGAGAGGATTGGGGGAAGAAGAATAGGTGCTGTAGTGAAGGGCTCCGGAATAATTTCGACCACCTGGGGACCTTTAACGTGCACTGACATCGCACAACACACGGGCGCTTTAGAATTGAGTTTGGTTTGGTTTTTTAGGGAAAGGAAATGACGCAGTACCTGTCTCACATATCGGCGAACACCTGAACCGTGCCGAAAGGAAAGGGATAAAGGAGGGAGTGAAAGAATAAAGGAAGAAAGAGGTGCCATAGTGAAGTGCTCCGGAATAATTTTCGACCACGTGGGAATGTTTAACGTGCACGGACATCGCACAGCACACGAACGCCTTAGCGTTTTGCCTCTTTCGAAACGGAGCCGCCGCGGTTGGGTTCGAACCCAGGTACTCCAGATCAGTAGCAGAGCTCTCTAACCACTGAGCCACCGTGGCAAATCGACTTTCAAAAAGCGAAAGCTTTACTGCCCGCGAACTTGCGATTTCCCCGTGGCAGTGCTCCGAGGAGGCACATGACGTCACAACGCGCACCTCGCCGCGAATAGTTCTCTCTCTCTCGCTCCCTAGTCACTACTGCGCATGCGCCACTAGTAGCACCGAGCCACAGTTGTTCCGCCGCTGCGCAGCGCCACGCCTTCCCTCAAAATCCAACTGTCAATTTTCAGTCTTCTCTTTCTTCCTTCTCTCCCCGCTTTATCGCTTTCTTTACGGCGCAGTTCGGGTGTCCACCGAGATATGTGGGACGGTTACTGTGCCATTTCCTTTCCTCAAAAACAAAACAAGTGAGCCGACGGCGTCTATCGAGTTCATTGGAGTTGACTACCTTGCAAAGGCCGTTCATTTTCACGATAGGAATGCGCACAACCAGCTCCGTGGGTCAGTGGAGACCTAAATCTCGCTTTCGCTTTGTATATCCTGGATTAGCTGAGCTAATTCACATTAATCTTTTTTCGTCTCCATGGAAATGCGGCCCCCGTCCTTCCCTTACGGCGCGGTTCGGGGGTCTACCGAGATATGTGAGACAGCTACTGCTTTTTTTTCTTTGAAAATTGAAAATTGGTTGTTGGGGAAGAGAAATGGCGCAGTATCTGTCACAGATCGGCGGACACCTGAACCACGGCAAGATAAAGATCCCCATCTGGCGGAAATTACTCCGAAGCCCAGAACCAATTTAAAACTAAGTTTTAACTGCGCAAAACGACGATCATTTTTTAGCAAATTGCGCAGGAACGTTCTCACGTCTCGTTGGACACCTCAACCACGCCATGGGGAGGTGATGGTTTATGGGGGTTTATGGGTGTGCAATCTGCGGCGGCTTAGTGGTTAGGTGCGCAGCTGCAGCGCCGTTGTACCCTTGCTCGAACCCGGTCGCGGGGGCCACGCTTGCCGACGTGTCTTTGCCAGTGCTGCACCCAAGTAGTTTAACCGGTTAGTAGAGCAAGCGTGTCGTGCTCGCTGACCGTGCGGCCCGACCAACCCAACCAACCAACTGGTGCTGGCCCATCGATCTCGTCATCGCTGCGCATCCAGCTAGCCCCGTCAGTCGAGAGAGGGAGAGTGTTGCGTGTAGCGAAGGGGGCTACAAGGACCGGTCGCAAAGGGAGCGGCTGTATGTCTCTCCGCTGGCAGCAGTTATATATGACTTTTCGGAATAAAGACCAACTTCATTTACTCTAGCGATAGCGTTAAAGACCCCGTTACCCAGAAAGTCCGGCTTTGGCGTTGTGAGCGGAAAGCCATGAGCATGACTTTGGCAGGTGGTGGCCAGAGAGCAACTTAGAAGGCAGGTGGGCCACCTAAGTGAGGTGACCTTGCGGCGTCATCACAACCTGCCCACCAGATTGTGAGCAAACTGCCTACTGTGGCAGGTGGTAGTTAAATTAATGATTGGTCTCTAGGGGAGGGCAACCTGCACCGCACAATGCCCACCGCTGGGAGCACCTGCCATCGCAGGGCAGTGACACATCGCTTAACCGCTGCACCAGGGAGGTATGAGTCTATGAATGTAAAGTAGAGAATTATGTTCCAGGTTTGAGAGTTTATGTTATGATAATAAACCTAATGTAAACGAATGGTGAATGAACATAATGAGAGCGCAAGATTTATCAGAGATGCCATGTTGCCAGTAAAGATAGAAATATAAGTCGAGGGAAGATTGAGGACGACACGGAATGATGGTGTCTTATGGAAGGAGCTAACATCAACCTGAGCAAGCTTCGCAAGGCAGCGGAAGACACGGGAGACCGTCATGTTTTGCTTCATGAAGTCACAAAGAGTCGAACGCAACTTAGAAATTGATCAGCAACACAATGAAGGGGTTCTCCAGTAAAAAGTGCAAAAGTTTTCAGTGGTTCTAATGGGCGCTTCATAGAAACCTATTACGAGCTCTCGCAAAATTTATACCGCGAAAGTAGAGGTAAAACAGCGGCTTCTTTTTGTGTGCGTGCAACAATGATTGATCGTCAGTATCCCTCAAAGAAATACCTCAAAGACGCGAGAAAACTGATGTTGAGAAAAAAATATTACCTTCATTAATGTTCAGAAAGAAAGATTACCTTTATTGCCCAACAACGCCTTCATTTCACTGCGTCTTCGGAGTGGCGCCATGACAAAATCGAAATCGAAGGTATAGTCTAGACGTCACTGCAAGAAAGAAACTTGTATGCCAGACTCATCGCAATTGCAAGGAGCAAAAACTAATCAAGGATAATAGATAAGGGGTGTTTTGAGTGATCAATAAAGTTCGTTTTCGCATGTACACACCCAGATGAAATCTTTGACACGGTCAGCAATTCATCCGCCTGGGCTCGAAGGCGAAGCGCACTTCTCTCCCTCGCTCTGAATTGCTCCACTAAATGTCTGGTCATAGCGCTTTCCAGTAGGATGAACGATATGCGAACAGTTATTATATACCAGGTACTTATTGTTATTGGTAATAACGCCGCTCATAATTACCTGATTCCCACATGTTAAAACCAAGGGAGCACTTATGATACACGAGCAGTGGAGGGCTCCGGGGTAATTTCAACGAACTATGATCCTTTAAAATGGGCATAAGTCTCCACAAACAAATATTTTCGCATTTCGCCTGCATTATTTTCTTCTGGTCTATCTGGGATCGAACCCGCTACCACATCCTAAGCAGCAAAATTCCTCAACACCTCAGCCGAAGCGGGGGATGTCTCTCAATCAAGGACAATTTGAGCCTACGAATTTTAGCAAGCAGCGGCGTTGCAGATCTTTTTGTGCGGAACGTTGGCAAATTCCTCAACTTCATTCAAATTACTCGAGTACTTCTGAGAATCTTCTCTTAGTTCTGGTGTTTGCCGACCTCTTGGCCGTTTGTTTGTTCCGCCATGCGTTCACCTCACCTCAACTAACCACCTATCATAACAGCTAAAGGTCACCTGTTGGCTAACCTTTGCCGCGATCGACCTAAGTTACACAAGCTGGCCACGTTCGTGCAAGGTCCACCGCTCCGCACAGGCCATCCCTTTGATACTTGTGCCCCTTCCTATACACGTCGCGGCATACTCGAAAGCAGCGTGCCGAGGGATGGCTTCGTTTACGAGTACTACCTCATTAAAGCAGCTGTTGCTTATGACCACTGAAAAATTTCAATCACGATTTAATAATACTCTGGTCCTTCGGCGTGGGTACAGATGTGGTACTTACTCCTACATTTTGTGCTTTCCGCTGTGCAATGAAATTCCTAGAAGGAAGAAAATAAAGAACTCAGAGGGACATTAATACTACGGACTCGAATAGGGTTATGAGGCCTAAGGGATTCCAAGAATAGATCAATGGATTCCAAGAGGAGGCAAGTGATGCGGCACTCAGTCGCAGTGACAACTGTATGTTGCCTTCTGCGGAACCCGCTGCGATATCTGCGCCTCGGGTTCTTGTGCGTAATCAGGGAATCGACCGACTTCCAAAACCGTACAGACATGCACTGCACCAGAGATGCGACAAAGTGAGTGTAATAATAATTTATCTATAGGAAACTGTTTGGCGTAACGGTAAGAGACAGGATGAGGGCAGGGTGGGTGAGGGAACAAATGCGGGTTACTGTCACCCTAGTCGAAATCAAGAGGAAGAACTGAGCTTGGGCACGGCATGTAATGCGAGTGCGAGATAATACCGATGGTCTTTAAGGGTAAGGGAATGTATTCCAAGAGAAGGCAAGCGTAGCAGAGGGCGGCAGAGGCATACTAATTCCGATTATAATGATTAACGAATAAAATGACTAAGAGGCCAGAGAAGATCACAGGTCGTTCGTTGGGCAAATCACAAAGTCGCCGCTAACGCCAGAACACAGCAACAGCGGGCCAGAACTTCTGCCGGGACCAAACGACAGCGGGATCGCCTTCGTAAACACCGGACAAGAGCCTAGAAGCGAGTAACACCTTGTACAGTGGCGTCTTTGGTTGTAGTGCAGCGAAGCTCTCACGATTGCCTCGGACACTCGGCTGCGTTGGAATCTTGATCGGTGGACGAGGCTTCTATTGAAAGTGACGTTGATTAGTCGTTCGCCGTTCTCGGTGAAGGTTCGACAGACGAACTCAACGAAACCAGTTGATAGAGGTTTGTTTACTGACATCGCTCGGTGTGTATTCCTCACAACAAAACACTTCGCAGTACGCAAGTATTCCTGCAATGCCGTATTCTAGACCTAGCGCGGAGTAGACTGCAGTTTTTGTCCAGATTACATGTTCCAGCTAAGTACATTTCCTCCACTTGATATCCCATGTCCTACATTCTAGGACCAAATTTAGAAAGTTAGAAAATTGTAAGATACTGTTATAGAAATATTGAAGTTAAATGTCCATTCTTCTGATATGTAGCAAAATATCTCCCTTAAAATGTTTCCAATGATCGCATCGAAAAGGTAAGGCTGTCATAGAAAACAAATTGGGAACGTTTTTGACGATAGCAAAAAAAACAATAATATAAAAAAATGACTGCCGTCGGGTGGTCGCCGAAAATATAGATTGTTACTGTGAAATTTTGCATTATACGAAAAATGGCGCTTATAAGCGGTTTCTCGCTTAAATATGATTTTGCCCAGAATTGTTTCGTATGCTACGATACTGGCAAACCCAATTTGTTCTCTAAACCACGCCGTCTCTTGACACTACCCGTTTCATGTCTCTTTTCATTACTCGCTTGACGGAGGGCGCTAGCAATCAAAATGGAATGGGATTGGAGCAGGAAATGGCTTTATTACGTACCCCAGGCCCACATTCATCTAGATTAAACGTTCTCACTTCCAGGTCCTTTCTTGAAGCCACTACAAACACACCTAAGGGTTATAAATAACAAAAAAGGAGCACCATCAAGACGGAGTGTCTTCTCGAACGGAAGATGGATGCAAAAACTCCAGGACAACAGCCATACACTGGCGTGACAGTAAGAGAAGCAAGCAATATCGCTAATTGCCTCATGAGCTTGAAGGGCAGTGAGTGTTTGAACCCCAGTCGATCAGTCCCGTCGGCTTTGCTTTCGTCAGCAGGGTGTCGTCGTCCGCATTTATGGTTCTTCCAAAAAAGACATCTGGGAAAAGTGTGCGGAAGGAGCACGCCGAAAATTTCTGGCGTCTACTGTTTGCTTTTGGCTTAATCGTCAAGGATTGCTCGGTTTTTCATGGGTTATTCAGTTAGCTATGAATTTTCTCCAAGGCTGGCTAAGCTTATTTTACGCAAGCGTAAATTAATTAACAAGCGCTGGCACATGACCTGGCTAGCCAATAAAAAGAGGCGCAGTACTAATGCTGGAAATACAATGCAGTCAGCCGTAATAATTCGAACTTCGTATCGCCAGTGAATGTAGTGCAGAACAAAGGAATGAGGAAACCCATTTTTCCCTCGGATACATGCATCTCGGGCGTGAATAAAGACTTCGAATGCTGCCCTGTGGGAAAGCTTTCTCAATTGAGACAGGCTGATAAGTCAAGGCCATCTCAAAAAACACGGCCTAGATATTAGAGAGAACAATCGCACACATATAACCGCACTTATGAGATCGATCGTAGACAAGAAAACACCTACCAGCAATAGGGACAAAAGGGACCAATGGTTCGTTGTTCAAGGTTTGTCCGCTGTGCTTTTCCTGCGATGGTTTTGGAAGTATGACAAAACAGATGGCCCAAGAGCAACCGTTTCATATAACCGCACGTGTGAGCGTGTTCCGGTTTTCTGTCATTATTTCGTATGGCGGATATTTTGACCACATTCTGGATTCGAATATACAGACGAACACCTTCCCTAACCTATACTTGTACAGCCTCATCTACCCATCCAGATGCCACCATACCTGTCCCTGGTTCGGCAGTAATCCCACACTACTGCACATTTCGTAGAGTTGCGTGAGAAAACCATTCCACCTGAAGGCATCACAGACACCACACGATCAGTCGGGGGCAGCCCTGACCAGCAATGGTCGGCAGGGCCAACGTCAGGCCATCCGTCGGATCCAGAGGTCAGAGCAAGCCTCCTCCTTAACTAAAGAGCCCGCCCATTTGACTAGTTCGCCATTTAAAAAGCTTTTAAAGTTTTATCTTTCTCTGTCTCTGTTAACATTCACACACCCATAGCTTGTACACATTCACAGCTCCCTTCTAACCGCATCATCATCCGACACAACCTTCTTTCTTCTTTCTTCTTCTTTCCCCAGCGCAGAGCAGGAGGCCATGAAATCGGCATACCTCAAGCCGACCTCTTTGACGCCTTTCTTTGAAAAAAAAAACGCTATCTCTATTTATCTTGATGCTATATTTTTATTTTTAGTTTTGTCCTCTCCTGAAAAAGTTCATTCGTAAATGCGTTTCAGAAATAAATATATCTGACGAACCCGTCCTCAAATAAATTTCTAATGGCGCTGGTCTCCAGTGTTCTTGCCAACTTGAGCCTCTGAATTGCGTTATTTTGATTGCTGCATATTTTATCAGCCTATTAATGAGCTGCAGAACGACGCCAAGGCGTCCAGATTGCTATCATCTCTGCCAATGCTTCACCCACTCAATACGCTCTCCGCCGCCGCTGAAGGCCCGCTAATCAGCACTGGTCTTAGACGCGCAAGGCGCTTGCAGTCGCTCGCAAGCCTGCATTCGAGTTTTAGAGCGAAATCGGCGAAAGTGACGTGTCCATTCCAAATGCATTGCAGGTTGCGCCCGCCTTTGTGACCCGTAGATAAGCCATCAAACTGTCATCTGTGACTGCTTAATATTATCGGATGCGACACTTTCTCGTTGGACAGGCAGCATCCTCTCCCGCCCGGACACAGACACCTTATCAGCACCCGCTAATAGACTTCAGCCATTCTCTAATCCTGGTCCCGTAAGCGCATCTCACTTCCTTAAGGCCATGAACGATGTGCTAAGAAAAAGCCTCATCGAGCTCAGCATACGAGTTGTGTGTTGACGTTCCGTAAACCAGTTTTGAGTGAATTGACCAGCGAAGGCCCAGGCCTGCGCGAACCGCGATGAAGTTGTGCCTGTAAACTTATCTCATCCGCGCACCAAATCTATGCCATCGCCGGCTACATCTTCCTTCCCTCGACACCCACTATGTTTTGCATTAAAGGACTATATGTCATCTCTCCTCGGCGCTAGGTACCATGCCCAGATATATATCCTCCAGCTTCCCACTAAACCTTCGCCAAATCGAGTTCGTCCTACAACACACACTGCTTCCCGTGTCTTAATGCTGCCACTATTATTGTCCCTTTCATAACTAGCTGCGCGGTCTTCAACCTGATTGGAGCCCTTACGGGTAGCCTCCAGTTTTGAGCTTCGTACGTTAGTACTGGCAAGGCAGTTGTATTATATTTGCCTTCAGAGAAATCTTTTTTATGCTATGCACAACTTGACAGTGCCTGCAAAAAAATGGCTTCCCATATATTCCCTTATATAGTGTTCTAATAATTTCTTTCTCACGGTTTTAGTCTGCCCTCACTACTTGTCCTAGATAGATAGTCTAACTGCTTCCAGTACCTCGTTAGCCATAGCATTAAGTGCTGTACCCTTTTTACGTAAAGAAAAAATGTCATAACCACAAACACATAAAGGTCGCTGCTCAAAAAACTCTTTGTATTCAACTTTTCCAGTTTGATTTAGAAATAACAGCACTTCGATGAACGAAGTGCACAGAAAATCTTTTCAAAATAATACTGCTGGGAAAGAAAGTGAATCCACCGAAAACTTAAACTAACAGTCATTGATGTTTCCTTCTCTATTAGGAAATACAGCTTAAGTAGCATCTAGCATAGATCCGCTTTTCTTAAAATTTACATTCCGTTCAGCAAGATGCAAAGACTCGCTGAGTAAATACGAAGCGCAACGCCATCAATTCAGCGCCGTTGCCTAAACTTGCAATGCACAGAACTTCCTCATGTTTCCCATCCAACTTCGCATCTTTGCCGCCGCACTTACTGTCGCCTCCAAGTCGCGAGAATGTGCGGCACAAAGCAGCGCTTTATTCGACGATTCCTGTGTCTCTTGCAGAGAAAGCGGGGCAAAACAATAAAGACAAAATGCGAGCTATGCGAGCAGAAAACGGGCGTCGCCCTGTTTACCACCGAGCGATCGTTCCCCCGTGACTATCTAGAAAGGTACGGGCACACTCAGTGCACATGTTCGTGCTGCGGAGCCAACGCTAACTAACCCTCGGGAATAGTAACTGCACCACTGTGGGCTGTTCTGTAGTGAATAATTAATGCAAGTTTACGTGCCCACGCACCGCTGTTGGTTATGAAGCGCGCAGTAGTGAAGAACTACGGTTTAATTTAGGCCGACTGGTGTTCTTTAACGTGCACTGAAACCTCAGTTACCCAGAGGTCTTTGCGTTTCGGCTTCATCGAAATGTAGCTTACAAGGCCGAGAATCGAACCCGCGATCTCGGGCATAGAAGCTGGACTGAGTAGTCAATTGGTCGCTGTGGCATGCACTTAATTGATTATCGCAAGATATAGTCATCATCATCCTCCTCCTGACTACCACCACTCGAGGACAAAGGCCTCTTAGGCCCTATTCAGTGTTTCTCACTTAATAAAGAAGGCCCTAAATGAAAACAATAACTAACAATATGCAAGCCTATTAGAGGAACTAAACTCCCGCGAACGCTACTTTCTTCGAAAGCCTGAACTTGAGAGTGATGGCGTAATTTTCTCACAAACAATTAGTCGTACTTTATTTTGTGTGGCGTCCTAGCCCGTGCTTTGTGTAGCCCGCACATGGCTCGCCTAGCAAGCATATTTCCCGGATTTTAACGCGCTACATTCACCTGCTGTAATCTTTAGCACCATAAAGCATTCTGACAAGACCAAAAAGGTCACTGGACATCGCCCTTGTTGAAACAAATGCCGATGCCTAAAACTGTTTCCTTAGCATCAAACCTAACCTCACGCATAAAACCTGCTGTAATAAAGGACGACAAAAGAATGAAGGAAGAAAACAGTAGATGAATCTCCGCTTCCATTCCTGTTCGTGTCTACTTTCGCTGTGCGGATAGGCAGCAATAGGCGGTGTGGTGGAACTAGGGATGCCTTATGGCCGAGAATATGCGGTACATCGCTCCGGGGCTTGTTGCAGTTGCTTATGTTTCCCCGTCTTTGCCTGTCGGCCCGTAACCTTTATGCGACGTCCTAGCCGCGGGGCCCTTGACGCTAGCGATAATTAGAGGAGTTGAAGGGTATCAGCCCTTGCGCCTAATTAGCGGGTAATTAAATTAGCCCCGCTTGTCGAGTGGAGGCGAGGTTACCATGGCAACGCGAGGACTCTGCTTTTACGGGGGACTCCGTGGGAAGCGATTACACCGTCGTAACGAGATTCATGCTCAGTCTCAAGGTCGTCGAGCCAGCACGTGTTGTTCGGTTCGAAGTCAGGAATCTTTAAGAGCTAGTATTCGGAGTGGACAAAATAGAGAACGAGGGAAAAAAAAGAGCACAAATTAACAAACAGTGCTCCAAGAAAATACAAACAAGAGATCAGCTGGCAAGCTGCAAAAGGGATTGTTGTAGAGAAATTACGGAAGGACTAACGAAACACAATCTCTACGAAACTTTCCAAAGATCACAGTATTTCTCATCGCTCAACGCAGTTGCATTAGCGGCAAGTATTTTTTTTTTCATTTTCCGAAATACGTGAGGGGATGTTCATGCTTATGTTGAGAGCATCGTCAGCTTGACTTGCAATAAAACTGTGCTTTATTTATTCTACCTCGAGTGACTTTTTGTCAGCAGCCCTACCAACCACCATGATTTGATTGTGATGATATTTAGGATCACTGCTACCATCTCCATCGCTTAGCACGCATAATGGCCAGCGCAGCACGGCACCAGAACTGTAATATATAGTCGTGACAATATTTCACAGAAAAAAAAGGTTGAAAATTTTACGAGTTTTTTTTTTATTTTTTTCAGCTCAAGTTTCGTCTTTAGTAAAGGCAGTGAAGTGGCAGCAGCTTCACAATGTCTGCTGTCCAATTTATGGGGGAAATTCTTCAGCATTTCGATTCACGGGGTTAATATCAAGAACTGAGTTAAAAATGCCCATCTGGTGTTTATGGACTATTCGTAATCATTCCGGTTATAAGCTGATATTAACGTTTCAGCAGCAGCTACGCCAAAATGGCCAGCGTGTTTTGGTCCCCACAAGGAGAGATAGAAGACTGAATTTTCCAGGAATCTCACTTCAGAAAAACCGAACGTTATTCCAAAGGAAAACTTCTTTCCATTGCAAATCGGGTCGGTACCCAGCGATACTAGAGGCCGTCGCAATCATTTTAGGCACCTGATCGCTTAGCCACTATTCATAGAATCTTTTTAGGCCAGTGGCATATTCACTGGTGTCTTGCATTCGCTTACGCTCTAAAACGTGACATTTTTGTCTTAAGTTCGTTTTGTTCATTTTTGTTTTTGTCTTTTCGTTTATTTCGTTGTTTTGTGTTGCCTTAGTCTCCACCGTTCACATCTGCTAGTGCGACTGACTAGCCGACCAGTGGTACACCGAACCAAGTAACGCCATTGCGACGGGACAAACTGGAGGCTTTCTCAACGGAAGATTATCCCCGCAGGATAGACGTGTAATCCGGCTGGACGTCCTGGACAGACGGCTCGAAAGAAAATAAAAAAAATGAAAACCTCGAGATGCACTACAAAGTCAGTGCACTCGAATGCTTTTGCGCTACCGACGAGAGCAGAAGGCGCGATGTGACGTGAGCTCTAGCGCACCGCATCTGGTGGCTACGTTAACAGACGACGTTAGCATATATCGGCAGACAACGTTAACAGCCCATCACAAACAAAACAGTACCAGACGAACGACGGCAACGCTAGCAGATGGTAGCAGAGCATGATAGAACATTTCAGCGCACAGTTCTAACAGCCGACACAAGCAACTGCAGCAGATTATAGGAGTTGGCACCAGCAGACGAAATTTCCTGACGGCGATAATGCACGGCTTTAGCAGAAAACACTTGCTCATCATGACGTGAGCAGACGGCGTTAGCAAACGCAAGCACCTGACCTTAGCAGACGGCGTTAGCAAATGACGTGAGCAGACAACGGTAAATAACGACGGTAGCAGGTGTCGGTATCAGACGGCGGTACCGTGCAGCGGTAGCGGACAGCGTTACCAGGCGACGCCAACAGCAGCAGCGCGCGAAGCGCTGGCGACACGGGTAGGCAACGTAGGCAGGCGACGCCCGCTGTAGCAGCAGCAGACGACCGGCACGCCGGCACGGTGGTTGCACACGACAGGAGCAGACGACAGAAGCGGCTTAACGATAGAGAGACGCGCGTCCGGCGCGCGCCGAACGATGGCGCTGGCGTTTGAGTCGTCAGACTATTTTTTTTTTCGTTTCGCCGCCGGCGCCGAGTCCGATGCCGCCGCCACCGCTGCGCTAGAACGCCGTTCAGTGCGCTCCGTTCAATCGGGGGCGAGACGGCTCTCGCGTTGTGACGTCTTCGCCTGTTGCTCGCTTTCGACGTCACCGGCCGGTGAGTGGCACCACTTTCTGCGCTTGCACCCGATCGGTCCGCTTCGTCATCGTTGGCACCACGCCGCTAAAAACGAAAGTTTCACTCGCCACCTCTAATCGTGCTCGGATGGCCGTGTTTCTTCGAGCTAACACTTTTGCTGAGAGCTCGACAGCTACCCGGATGTTTCATAAAGCCGCTTTCGACGTCGCATGACATGCGCTGTAAAGTATTACTTTCACAGGCACGGACAGAGCTACAACAATGCGCAGATGCGCAGACCTTTTAAAGCGATGTCGTTGCAGCTTTAATGTTGCGAAAATACTCGCTCCGTTATTTTCCGCAAGCTTCGCGCGTTTCGCAGTTTCTGTGACAGCGCCTTAGTGAACTCCAGAACGCTTCGCATTCGCTAGAAACGGCTACTTGTGGGACCGCACCCACCATTTCCAAATGCTGCAGACCGCCAGGTACCCTGCAGAGCAGCAAAATACTTAAATGTCTAGGCGGATGACGGCGGCAGTGCAAAGCACAATGGCACAGTAGACATTTCAGTTCATCAAACGATGGCGTGGCTCGTTACAAAATCCAAAATCAAAGGCTTTATTGTGAAAGCCCGAACACGGGGAGAAACCTGCATTGCTAAGCTTCTCACGTACGCAAAACGTGCTTTCAGTACGCTGACCTTGGCAGTCCTAGGCGGCTTCTTTCACTTGTTCAGGTATCGTGCTTTCTTAGCCCGCAGTGTAGTGGCATAATATCGTTGCAGTGTGGGCTGTGTGCTATCTAATGCAAGCTTTGCATATGTAGTACGTAGTACTAAGCAGCAACGATGCCACGCTGTCTAGCTACACTAAACCTTTCTGCTATTCTGCTTTCTGACGCTACTTATGTGCGCTCCGAGGCGCAGTGACCATGTCAGCTTTTAATTAGCGCTCCTCTTATAATGGCAGCGAAGAAGATATTCGTATCTTTTATTTATCGTGTGACTGATTAGGAAGAGTTATTTTATTTGCTCTATCAACGTTCTAAAAGGCTGGTGGAAACTTTTATGAGACTCGGGATAAGTAAGACACTGGCGGGACAAGCCTCCGGTCACTACTCCACTGCAGCCACGCATTTATAATGAATTAGTGTCGACCATTTGTAACACAGTGCTGTGACCTAGCATTCATCTGTCATCGCTCACTGAAGCACTCAGAAAAACTCTCTAGCGGCCACCGTCATCGTATATAGTCTAACTCAGAGTCATGAAGGTTTTTTTATGGTCAAATGAGTTGTAACAGAAATGTACAGTGAGTTGCGAAATACTGAAAAATTATTTAAAATGAGCAATGAACAGTTAAACGGTGGCTGAATGAAAGCAAGAATATCAATAGATTCTCATGATAGAAATATAGCCATGTAAAGGCGTTGTCGTTATGGTTGATGATAACTGATTTTTTTTTCACACCGAAGAAAATGTAATCGCTTTTCATACTGCGCCTCCGAGACGGATGTGAAAAGAGTAGCCGCATCCTGTGTCTCTGCAGCAATTTAACACTCTTAAGGAGTGATTGTCGCGGCGGCGGTGGTGGTGGTAGTGGTTTTATTAAAAATAATAGTAAAAAGGAAGGAAAAGATTTTTGCTAGCCCCGGCATCTGCCATCGATACTGAAGCACCTGAGCTGGGGCAGCGGAAATAAAGGACAGCAGGCAGAATGGAGAAATGAAATGAAAGAGGTGAGGGGACAGGAATAGAGGACAGGGGGAGAAGTAATACGGACGAGTGATTATCGGGGTTACAGCCACTAGGTCAAACCAATGCTCAGGTTATAAAACGTATCACCAGGCGACGTGTCGCTCACTGCTTGAGTTGAACTGAGCTACTTTCAGTGCAGCAAGGTACGGTAAACCAGACATGAGGCAAGTTGTGAAGGGCGTTGTAAACCTCACTGCGACGAAAGGCAGGTCGTAAAGGATGAAAAAAAAATGTCAGAGCAAAAGATTTGAGGAGGGAGGAAACATTAAACCAATAAGAGTTAACTTGCAGTGCCGCTTAACGGGGTAAAAGAATGATAAAAGATAGGCACACGAACTTAGCAGGCGCACGCATTCTTAATAAAGCATGAATCATAAAGATAAACCTTATAGCTCTGCTACATTGTAGGGGCAGTAGGCTTTGTGTCCTGTCATCACTTGTAATGTTCTTACACACCTAAAATTTCTACTGATTCTGGAATCCAAGATGGCGCTGCAAACGTTCATCCACTTCGCGAATGCCGGGTAGACAGAAAACCCCCCAGTATACGCTTCGCTTATCATTGGGCTTAAACGTGGGTTAAGCTGCATGATCTCTCTTGAAGCAAAGCTTCAAAGAATGCTCCCCTTCAGAAACTCACGGATATATTAGAGCCTTCGTAACTGTGAGAATACTTATTTTTCTGTTTTCAACAAAATTTTGAACAGCCGGATTTAGGTGTTCTGGGTACAGCTTGTACGGGGAGATTTTTTGCTAAAGCAGTGGCAAAAGGAAATAAGAAGCATCGAATTCTTGGAATTCCCTTCGAAGATTAAGCCCCGTTTAAAAAATGTCACGTATACAGTGATGTCTCTTTCCTTAAAATTAATTTTGGAAAACTCCGTGTTGCCAGCCAGGGTTTGTTTGTGGCAGTTTAGAAATGATGCCCTTCGAAAGGCCTGGCGTTCAAGTTGAAGCCGCTGTCCCATCAACCAGTGTCGTTTGCGTTCTTCGGCGCGTGAACTGATTAAGAGTTCTTGTTAAAGGCGCCGTGAATCCTTGTGAAAGTTTGCGCGAATGTCAGCCTACTATGCGTCCATCAAGTGGGCTTCACCGAAGAACAATTCGACCCTGATTTCTTTTTCGAGAGAATGTGATGTGCAAAACTATGTGCTTCGGCAGACAATGAGAAATACGATCGCTTCCTTATTTCGATTCTTGGCCGATTCCCCAGTGTGGGTATGTGTCATCTTTTGATGGTATAACAACAACAACAACAACAGCCGAAAACCCTTCAGACGCGCAGACATCTTCGGAGCAGGCGCCCAGAATTTCGATTTGTCGCCGACGAACGTTCTTGTTCTTTTTGACTCAGTTGGAATTAATTGATAGATGTTGTGGTTCCCAAGGTTTGTTGAGTAGGATTATCTTGAGACGTTTCAGGAGCACCTGATAGTCATGATGATAATAATAATAATGCCTTATAATAATCATGTTTAGTGGCAACTAAATACAGAACCAAAGAACATTGAGTGTTAGTGAAAGCCTACAAAGGATCTGTGAGTCGACCGGTCAACGCCGTAACTTGCTGTTACGTTGGCTATGCAGCATTATTAACAAAATAAGTTACCGCAAAATTTCTAAATAAATATCTACGCCATGTAAACGTAATTTCAGGCAATACAATACCAAATTAGGGAACCACAGCAGTCATCACATTTTATACCTTCGGGCAGATAGAAATAAACCAAGCAGTTCTTAACAAGAACTGCTCAACTATCCCTTTAATACGCTCAACGAAGTAGCCACGAACGCTTCGTTTGAAAGTGTACTAAACAACTGGCAAACGTAGGCCCAATGTCTTGTCCTACCAAATCCGGTCGGGCAGTAGTAATAATATTGATGAAATAATACTTACTTATTTCCATTTGCATGAAGTGTTTGTGTAGTGAGCATAGAAGCTAAGAACACATCACTAGGAAATGTTTGCTTATTTTTACAGGGTGTAATACTAAACTTCTTCGAATCTATTGCGTCACAATCGTCCGCCGTGCGTACAAGCTGATTCTGACGATAGTGGGGGCGTGGCATCCTTTGACCCGATAGCAGAGGGCCAAGAGAACAAAAATGAAATTGAATCTAAGTTGAACTGCCATATTACCTGAGCGAAGGCACTCACCGGGAAAGAGGTACTGAAACAAACATATAATTAGAAAGTTAAATATTAAATAATTTCGAATCAGTTAGAAGAATGCTGGTTTTCCTTGCTCCAAGCAATGGTTTTAATTGTAATGTTGTGATTGTACCCCGAGAGCAGTTAATGGGATCGCACCCTGAGTAGTCTTATAACTGAAGCCTGCCGTAGTTGTTCCTCCTCGGTTCGGCTTAGCTTGGCTTGCCTTGGGGCCCAAGCGAATCAAACTGAAGCCAAGCCAATCCAAGGGAGAAAGAAATGGACATGATTGCCCTCACAGAATGTTTTAACAAAGCCGTAACCTTGTTGTTCCAGTAAGTTTTTTAAATATATTTCTGAACTAATTCAGCGTGAACGTTTCCATTATTCAGTGCTGAAGTTGCTTGAAAACGGGAATGTTAATTTCTTCTCACCGAATGTTTGCGCAGCTAGAGCACTTCGTGCCAGAACGATAAAAATAACCAGAAGCAGAGTTATGGTGATTTGAACTTTGTTAAGAGTGGCAACGCGAGTTAGTTGGTATGTACTCACCTTTGAACAAGTTCGAAACTTGTTAACAGGTCATCTTTGCTCCTCTCCGGAGGCTACTGAGGTGTTGCACTTCTAAACAGGCTTCAGAAAAATATAACGAAGACCTGAACTATAATACAGCACCTTTTACTTCTTGCGTTATTGCCTCTGACATCAGTGCGGTGGTTTTCTTTCTATTATTTGAATTCTTTTTGTGCGCAGTTACCTTGAGCAGTGTATCTTCTCAGACTTCTGGTGTTAAATTTCAACTTTCTTGTATTATGCATCTTAAGAAAGGGAGTTTGTTGTTTCTGAGCTCCAGCGTCAGTTCCTTCTCCTCATTTTCTTCATTGAAACACCGGGATTCGTTCAGATTACAAGCTGAAATCAAGGCGTGCATTGCATTGAGTTCGCACCCACGTTCTTGTAAAAAAATTAATTATTTACATATAAAGCACAAAAAATATCGCAAAAAATCTTAGGGGTGGACGTGTGGCTGCATTCGCCAGGCGTTTCTCATTAAAAAAAAAAGCTTTTGCCGAACATAACATGGTCGTTGTTACAGGATGATCACGATGTTGAATTTTAATAGCCCAGTAGCAGCCTTGGTCAAAGAGCGCCATGGAACAAGGTATTTTTGGTTCCACTCAAGGTGCGGCCAAAGACCCATTTTCCTAGCATTGCACACCAAAGAAGCCGAACACTAAGCCATAGCCATAGTCATAGCCTGTACTGATTGGAAACCTGCGGTTACCAGGCGGCACTGCTGGTCGCACCCCGTACCTCCCGCATCGATAAAAACTGCGCTTCTATAAAAACCAACAACATACTCGAGGCTGAGGAAGCAGCAATTGCACTTGCCATCACCCAGCAGAGTGACGAGCCCCATGCACACATCATTACAGACTCGCAAGAGGCGTGCATAAGATACAGCAGTGGACGCATATCCACTGCAGCCATTCACATACTCAAGGCGAGGACAATCACTTTTACGAGATGCTTCATCACGTGGACACCAGGCCATGAGGCTGTCAAAGGGAACCAATGTGCGGACGCCAATGCCCGAGCATACGCCAACCGGGAGGCGCGCACCGAAGGGGAACTGAACGCAGTCACTAGACGGTATGGAGCCATCTTAGAACACCAACGAGCCCTCCGGAGGACCTACCCGCCTCCCCACAAAGACCTTAGTAAACAGCAGTCGGTTGCCTGGAGACAACTACAGGCTAATACATACCCGAATCTGAGTTTACTCAGCAAAATCTATCCATCCACTTATGAAAACAAATGCCCGCTATGCGGTGAACACGCAACGCTTTACCACGTTACATGGGCCTGTCAGAAAATGCAGGCAGCGCCGATAAACAACACACCTACACCGGAGCAGTGGGAGGCTGCGCTGTTCAGCTCGAAGCCTGAAGAGCAGCTCAAGCTGATCGACAGGGCTCGCAAGACTGCAAAGGCCGCTGGGGCCCTGGACTGAGGGCTCCACCTACGCTGCGAGAAATAACCCTTATACAATAAAGTTTTTCATTCATTCCCGCATCAGAGGCGGATGGTCAATCCACATGGCCACTGTTACGGTTTGGCTGCTGTTAGAGCTGTCGCAATGTTAATAGAATTAAGAGTACCTCAGTAGTTTGGGATTCGATGATGACATTGCTTTGCTAAGTGACTCAGGAGACGAAATGTAAACCATGACAATGACCTAGACCAGCAAAGCAGAATGGCGGGCCTCAAATTACTATGCAGAAAACTAGAGTCATGTTAAACAGTTTCGAAAGGGAAGAGCAGTTTATAATCTGTAGAGAGGACCTGGAAATGGCAAGGGAATACGTTGACTTAGAGCAGGTGGTGACCGTAAATCCTGAACACGAGAGCGAAATAAATAGAAGAATAGCAAGGCGGTGGAGTGTATTTGGCTGTTGCTCTTAGATCATGAAGGACAGTTTACTAATATCCCTTCAAAGAAAAGCGTACAGCAGCTGTACATAAGCGGTACTTACTTATGGGTCAGAAACGTGGAGGCTAACGAAAAGGGTTCAACTTAAGTTAAGGCTAACGCAGCGAGCTATGGAAATAAAAAATTATAGGTATAACGTTACGAGACAGGAAGACGGCAGAGTGCATCAGGGGACAAATAAAGGTTAATGACATTCTAGTCGAAATCGAGAGCAAGAAACGGGCTTGGGCAGGCATGTAATGCCAAGGCAAGAAAACCGATTGTCGTTAAGGGTAAGGGAATGGACTCCAACAGAAGGCGAGCATAGCATGGGGCGCCAGTAAGTGCGGCGGCCGGATGAGATAAGGAAGTTCGCTTGCATAAGGTCGCCGCAGCTGGCATAGGACAGGGTTAATTGGAGAGATATGGGAGAGGCCTTTGCCCGGGAGTGGGCGTGGTCAGACTGCTGTTGCTGCTGCTGTTGATGATGATAAGGATGGCAGATGTTGCTGTTGATTACATAAGGTAGTTCTGAGAAGTACTTTGTTCATACTCACTTAATTCTCTTCATCGGTGTCGTACATTTTCCAGCCTCAAGGGTGCCTGCCAAAAAATTATTATGTACCAATTTTTTTTTTGAATCTCTCAGAGAGGACAGGAGGCTGTCTTTTGTAAAGATTGCTCTTGAAATTCGACCTTTTGCCTCATTGCTGTTCGTAAGCCCCAACTTTGACACCAGCCGCCGCGGTGGCTGAGTGGTTACGGCGCTCGGCTGCTGGCCCGAAAGACGCGGGTTCGATCCCGGCCGCGGCGGTCGAATTTCGATGGAGGCGAAATTCTATGAGGCCCGTGTACTGTGCGATGTCAGTGCACGTTAAAGAACCCCGGGTGGTCGAAATTTCCGGAGCCCTTCACTACGGCGTCTCTGCATTAGTAGCAACGTGCATTAGTAGCAACGCAGAATACGTAACATATGCAGACGACACGACAATATTTTTTCGCAGTCGTTCCTATCATTCTCTTCAATCCGAAATAAACAACACTCTGGAAAAACTGACCACCTGGAGCGAAATAAACTCTTTACAGATTAATGCTAATAAAACAAAGGCCATTATTTTCACTACCAGACAAGCAGCCAGCGCTCCAGAGATGACGTTCACTTTAGGCGACGCAGATGTAGAAATCTTAGATTCTGTAAAATGTCTTGGTGTCCACTTTCACAAAAATATGTCCTGGGACACGCACATTGACCACGTTACCACACAGATAGCAAAAGCTGCTGGGGTCCTAACTAAATATAAATCGTACTTACCGACGGCCGTTAAATTACACATTTACAATTCACTTTTCCTTTCATATGTTAACTACTGTTTCTTAGTGTGGGGTAAAACAACACTTGGTAATTTAAATCGCATACATGTCCTACAGAAAAGAGCGATCCGCAGCATAGCAAATGTTCATTATCGTGAACATACATCCGAACTTTTCACTAAATTTGACATTCTTTCCATCCATCATATGTACTCATTCTACCTTGCAAAACGATATAAGCATGACTCACTTGAAATTCTCCGTACACTTGCTAACTTGACCCCTCAAACACGACACTACAATACACGCACTAATCTAATTTGGAAAATTCCTTACTCACGCTTAAGACTATCTGAACAAATGCTCGGTCATGCCCTACCGACCCTACTAAACCACCTTCATTGTCAAGGAACTAACATAAGCACCATTACCAACAATATGCTTAAGTCCTTTGTAACGCGACAGTGAGCGTGTATGAAATTGTTGTTGTATTTTAGAAATTCTCTTGTAGAATTGGTGTGCTACCGTGGCTGCATTCCTTGTACATACTGACCTTTATTTGTGGCTCTAAAATGAGTATATTATTTTTGTATTGCATATTACACATACTGACTTTTAAACTTTCTAATGTATAAAGATGTATGTTTCTTAATGTTCCACTGTATATGCCTCATAAATAGGGGGCCCGAAGCTCGTCAAGTGGAAACTTCCACTTTTTCTTCGAGCCCTCCTCGTCCTCCGCTAATCTTTTTGTGAGGAAGAAATAAAATTATTGATTGATTGATTGATCATAGCCTGAGTCGCTTTGGGACGTTAAACCCCCATAAACCAAACCAAACCAACTTTGACACCGAGGCCAAAGAATGGCGCCGCTTGTTTAATTGTCCTTCATGGCATTGCATGCCACCAACAAGAGAATCATTAATAACTACCACCCCGATATTTCTTTTCTTCTTTCGTTAAGCGCAGGGGGGAGGGGGAGGGAGGGGGGAGAAACGAAGGACGAGGAATGGCTGACGTTTTGTGACGGCGTCAAAAGTTGCGTTCCCTATTTTCGTTGTTGACAAGATATCAATACACGCACCAATCGCCGAAAATGCTCACGGTGCCCTGGAACACACTCCTCGATCGTTCTACACCCTGGCTACAGCGAAGCCTTCGATCGGCTTTGCCGTCGCCTCGTTGGCGGCTTTCGGAGAGCCCTGGCTGCCCTGTGTGTAGCGGCGGTTCCTGACAGCCGCTTGACACCTTTTGTTGTCGGCACCTTTTGTCTCCCAGTGGATCAAGGCCGCGTGGCTGTGTAAAGGATTACCTCGCGGGATCAAGGCCGCCAGCGGTGCGTTCTAGCGTCACCGACACGTTCAACAGCGCATGCGCAGTACGCAGGGGCTGACGGGTAAACGGGGTCTGAGTCCCAAATAACGAACGACAACTTATGCAACACATGGAACCGCGAAACATGTCCTCCTTAGCAGCGCGGGCATTGTCAGTTGACTGACTGACTGACTGACTGACTGACTGACTGACTGACTGACTGACTGACTGACTGACTGACTGACTGACTGACTGACTGACTGACTGACTGACTGACTGACTCTGACTGACTGACTCTGACTCACTGACTGACTGACTGACTGACTGACTGACTGACTGACTGACTGACTGACTGACTCTGATTGACTGACTGACTGACTGACTGACTGACTGACTGACTGACTGACTGACTGACTGACTGACTGACTGACTGCCTGCCTGCCTGCCTGCCTGACTGACTGACTGACTGACTGACTGACTGACTGACTGACTGACTGACTGACTGACTGACTGACTAATTCATTCATTCATTCATTCACTCTTATTCTGCTTTGCAAGCTCTGCCGCAGAGGGGTCTTATAAACATTATATTGCTGCTGTCTACAATGACGTAACCGATTTCCTGAAACTGTTTCTCTGTCAAAACTCCTCCTGGTCGTCCCAGTGTCTCTCTTGTCTTGCTGATGTTGCTAAGCGCGATTAGCCCGCATGCTAGCGCTGACCAATCACAAACCATCGCTCTCTTGCTGCAGTTTTCATTGATTCGGAACCCGACAAGCGGGCGTCATCTATAACGCTTGCAATGCTGGTGCTCCGTTTAGCGGAAACGAGTACACGGATCAAAATAACAGACTCCCAAGCCGCTTTCATTGACTCACAAATATATCGCGGAGCGCTGCTTAAAAACGACGAAAGGCGCGTTATTGTTGCCAAGTGTTTCCTTTCCTAGAAATCGTGAGCCTATCTTTCTTTCGCATACATCGTTCGTGATACATTATGCGGTTTCACAGATGTCCAAACGACTTCGGGACAAAAATATTGAAAATTGAAAAATTGTAAGATACTTTTACGGAAACATTAAAGACAGTGGTAGATTCTTGTGATAGCCTAGCGAAATCTTTCTTTTAAAGTGTTTCTATCAGTTGCATCGAACAGTTAAGACTCCCTTAGAAAACCAATGGGGAACGCTTTTGACGATACCATAGACGTCAATAGAAAAAAAAATTTATGACTGTCGTCGCCTGATCTGCGGATATATTGATTGTGACAGTGAAGTGTTGCAATATAAGAACAAATTGCGTTCATAAAACGTTTCCCGCTCAAAAATGTTTTTGCCGAGACATGTTGGGTACGGAAAACGGAGGAGTCTGTCAAATGAACCGAAACATATGCAATATGAAATTCAAGTCAATAAATTATGTTGAGGGCAAGTGTACTTTCAAATAAAAGAGGAAATTTGGAGCAAAACAAGGAAAAGTAGTCAAACGAGACTTAAGTGTAAGCGAAGAAGATGGCGCGCTGCCGGTTACCAGCAAATAGAGAGGTTTTGTGGCAGATTCTGCGAAACACCTCGGAAGCCAGGTTTTGTCCATAAATCACAGCGAAATTTTTGGATTGATTCTTGTTTGAAAGTCGGTGGTTTAATTTTGCGCTGCCAGCCTGTTCTCTGCAACAGTGTCGGCGGCACTGGAATATTGTTCGTACAGACAAAACACAGACACGCATTCGCGCACGCGAGTGCACTAGAAACGGGGCAGAGAGGGATTTTTACATACAATACATGCTACAGAGGCATAGCACATCATATTCATGATCATCAATATCGTCATCATCTTGTCTATTCCCTCTACCGGACAAAGCCATTTCCTAATGCTCTCAATTAGCTATCTGAATGCTCTAAAACTGCAGCGTCTTGCGCCAGCTGCGATCTTGCTGCAGCCGCAAATATGCAAATCCTATCCGCCCAACTGACTCTCCGCCTCCATGGCCACGAATCAACTCCCTCGAAAACAACCCCGTTACCTCATCAGGCCTTCGGTCATCTGTTCACTGCAGCGCATGTTCATTGAAAATTTATTCTCTATCCTTCACATCAGGTAGACTTTCAGTAATTTCAGTTTGTTGCATAATTCGCGCCACTTTCAATCTGTCTAAATCACAGTACGTTTCTGCCTTTTTTTTTCTTCGGCTAAAGGCTCAATCTACTCTCTTATCTGCAGAAGCCGTCGATCTCTTCGGCTAACGAAATGGATTCCAAGAGAAGGCAAGCGTAGTGAGATGAAACCGGGAGTCAGGTGAATCCGCCGCGGTGGCTCAGTGGTTAGGGCACTCGGCTACTGATCCGGAGTACCCGGGTTTGAACCCGACCGAGGCGGCTGCGTTTCTATGGAGGCAAAACGCTAATGCGCCCGTGTGCTGTGCGATGTCAGTGCACGTTAAAGATCCCCAGGTGGTCTAAATTATTCCGGAGCCCTCCACTACGGCACCCCTTTCTTCTTTCACTACCTCCCTTATACCTTCCCTTACGGCGTGGTTCATGTGTCCGCCGATATGTGAGACAGATACTGCGCCATTTTCTTTCCCCCAAAACCAATTATTATTATTATTATATTATTATTATTATTATTATTATTATTATTATTATTATTATTATTATTATTATTATTATTATTATTATTATTATTATTATTATTATTATTATTATTATTATTATTAGTCAGGTGAGCGGATGACGTTAGGGAAGTTTACCGGGTTACGTAAGATGGTCGCAGCTGCCGTAAGAAAGGCTTAAGTGGAGCAGTATGGGACAGCCCTTTCTTTTTTAGTGGACGCAGTTAGAGTGATGATGACGACGATGATGATGATGATGATGATGACATGCTCAATTTCAGCGGTGGCGCAAGTGGAGAGAAACAGAGGCTCTTATATGTGTTTTAAGAAAGAAAATATCAACATTAAAATTTGCGCAAAGTAGCTTCTGATAGAAAATACGAATCATATGGCTTGTCCGCAATGGTTGCAAAATGTTCGAACACCAAAGGGCTGGTCAGGAATATTCGTACTCCGCCGATAAGGGATTCTTTAAGGCAGCTCTACAGAATGTGCTCAAAACAAAACAAAACACGCTAGGTGGGAGGTGTCCCTCGGCTTACTCGGAATACGCGCGCATTCATAGCGCGAAAACAAAAATAAACAAAAAAAACGACATAACGTCGGCAGAGCCGCCCTATTGGCCGACGAGCCCTGCGCTCATTGTGTTCCCGAGTCAACGGCGGCAAATTGCTAAAACGTGGGGACGCTCGGGTGGTCACTGGAGCGCGAACGATAGAACGGGGGAGGACAAAAAACAAAAAAAAAGTTGAGAATAGAAAAACTAGGAGTTGAAAACAAGCACGCAAAAAGAGAGAACCACGCGACATAATAAAAGTAAAGTGCAGAGCTTTCACCGCCAAAACGCTTCTCTTTATTTTCTTTCTTTTTGAAAAAAAAAAGGGGGGGGGGGGGACTTCGTGCGCCGGATTCAATGTAGAAAAAGAAAGCCTTCGGCCTCAAGCGAGTGAACGAAGTGAAAGGGGAGGGGTTACGAAAGCGAAATATGGGCCCGACACCAGCATAAACAAAAAATAAAGTCCCGCGCCTTCCCAAACAGAGAGAGAAAGAACAAATAAAGAGCGCGGAAAGAAGAAGTCAGGAAAGCTCGAAGGAGAAAAAAAAAATGAAGCCAGAAAAAGCTTCACCGAGCTGCGCTAGGTTGGGCGAGAGCGCCCAGAAGGTCGAAAATACGCACCAATCTATAGTACATGTGTGTGGCTTTCTTTATGTCGCCGCACAGTCAATGAAAAAAAAAAATGACTAAAAACGCGTGAAGGTAAAAAAAAAAACTACTGGCCGAAATAAAAGACGGAAGATAAAAGACGCACCGGGGGTCGATTTTCGGCAGTTCTGCTTTTGTTTTCTTTTTGGCTTGTGTTATTAAGTTAATTCTCCTCTCTTGCTTCACGTGCCCTCTCCGACTCTCTCACGGCCATTAGGAGATTATTATGCACGCTTCGGGCGGCAGGCTCGCCAGGTCTTTATAAAACTACGTAGGGAGCCGCGCGCGAAGTCGCGAGGCGTCCCCTTTCTTTCGGCGCGCCTCGGGTGAACAGCTTCATCAACTTCTCTTTAGCCCTGAGACACTTCTTACGCCTTTCTCTTCACCCATGACTAAGAATGAAATTAATTTTTTATATATACCGCGTTGTCTTCGCCTCCTTTTTTTTTCATTACGGGTCCCGCCTGCCTATCTGCCTATGCATTTTTTTCTTTTGCAGAGGATAAAAAGACGTTCAGTGGTACTTTGTCCGTCATATATTTTATGAACATCTTTTATTTTTATGATGGGAAGTCTTTTCTCTACGGCCCGTCAGCTTTCCTCTTTTCGAAAACAAATGTGGCGAGAAAAATAAAGGTGTTGTAATAATCCGTGCTGTAATATGTGCGCACATGTTTACACATTCCATCTCTCTCTCTCTCTCTCTCTCTCTATATATATATATATATATATATATATATATATATATATATATATATATATATATATATATATAAATAAATAAAAGGAAGCCAACAGTCACCGAAACCAAGGTGCATAAGGGAATGTTTTCTTTTTTTTAATTTCTAATGCCAATCAATTGGTTTAAAGAAAATTACTTATAAACCAGCAGAAAAAACAACCATGCCGCCGGTGGGATCCGAACCCACGACCTCCGAATATCGCGTCCGGTGCTCTTACCAACTGAGCTACGGCGACGGCTGTCCAATCTGCTGCTTTAGTGGGTATTTATGTTTTGCGTGTAAGCGAACCTTAAGAGTGTTCACCAGCGCCACCCTCGTCCATAGTGGTGGACGTAGCACGTCCTGTATTGCTGCTTTAGTGGGCATTTCTGTTTTGCGTGTAAGCGAACCTTGAGAGTGTTCACCAGCGCCACCCTCGTCTATAGCGGTGGACGTAGCACGTCCTGTATTGCTGCTTTAGTCGGTATTTATGTTTTGCGTGTAAGCGAACCATGAGAGTGTTCACCAGCGCCACCCCTCGTCCATAGCGGTGGACGTAGCACGTCCTGTAACTTTTGTGGAAAACTCAAAACCTCGCTTTAGTTTCTCAGCTGCTTCTGTCGTTTGCGCATATATATATATATATATATATATATATATATATATATATATATATGCGTCACAGTTTCTGCTCCTACGTAACCTTACTCTCGGTAACTGGATCTCCGTTAATAACCGCTTAACTTTCGTCCGCTGATCGTTTGCGTATCCAGGCACGAATAAAGCGACCATTATGCTTAACTAATATTCCGGGGTAGGAAACTTGTTTCTCATCCGGTTTTTTAAGCCATAGCGCGCCGCATGGTGGGACATGTTTAAAACCCTCGCACGATTTCATCCGCACGCGCCGTTGCTAGAATATTCAGTACGAAAGGAGAACGCGCAAATGCTTATATCTTTTATGGGACTGAGAAAAATTGATAAACACAGAGCGCACTTACCCGGTCAATGTTTAGCGCCGCAGGCACCGCTTGCGAATACGGCGTCCGATAGCGACGCTCTGAATTCACAATTACTTTCCGGTAAGTGGGCGCCTGTCGAGAAGACTGCTATGCCCGTGTGCCATCGATGCACCGTGTTCGTGTGTGTGGGTTCGAAAGGAAATCCCGCTGATTGCACTGCAGCCGTGCACTAATGTTGCTGAGACCTGAAACTGCGAATAGATGCGAAGAAAAGGGAAGTTTGAAGAAAGTAGACCGAGAAATACGTTTAGTTCTTCAGATTATTTCACCTCTTAGTGGTAGGCCTAGGAAGTGTACACCGTTAGGCGGTATTAACCTCAGCTCGTTAAGGTTTCCAGAACAGTGGAGTTAGACCACGACCGCTGCAGAGATGGTTGCTGGAATTACGCGAGTAGTGTATAGGATGACAATGCGATATGTGCTGTGAAGCTACGGTGAACATTTTGGAATTTTTATTGTCGTACAGTCAAGGTTCAAATGGTGCATTCCGTGAATGGGATATAGGCGGAGAGGTGATATTAATACGCAATTAATACTGTAATACGTCACTAACACGTCATATAAATACTCACTGATGTGTTCGTAGTTCGATAAAGTCAAAAACTGCAGATTAGAGCGCTATTGTGATTTACATCACACAGACTGCAGCATAATAGGAAATAAATTTAGGAAAAAGTTTCTAAGTGTTAGATATTTACTAGTACTTCAAACTGTGACCAAATCTGTCATGGTTGAGGACAGATTCGCTTTCTTTGTTTATTATGGCTGAATTTTTGTCACTCATTACGTTGGTAATCTAAGTTAAACATTTTCGAGGTCATTTCTACGCACAGAACATACCAATAAATGCTCTGCTGCCAGTTCTTAGCGGATGGGAACAGAGTGTTTCTGAACGAGAGTCAGTATATTTCATAAAAACATTAATCTTTTTTTTCTAACGGTTTAAATTTATTTGAGTTTCCATTTTTGCTTTTTGAATGCGGCAGATGTTAAAAAAGAATTCCCCTGTGTAGTGCTCAGTTAGGTATTTCGACGCTTCGCTTTTAAGAGCGGATGTAAGTGTTAACCTCACTCCGTTCGTTTTGACTTCAGATATCATCGCATTTTTGTGCGTAGTAATTATTTGCCGGACGCTGGATTCTCTTGGCATTCACTAATTGTCCGTGAAAAGCGTGATGTCTTTTGTCAGCTGAGGATGGTCAGTGTGCTGGTTTGGCTTAGTTTGGTTTACGGAGGTTTAATGTGCCTAAGTGACTCGGTCTATGAAGGACGCCGTAGCGAAGGGTTGCGGACATTTCAACCACCTGGGGTTCTTTAACGTGCACTGACATCGCACAGTACACGGGCCTCTAGAATTTCGCCTCCATCGAAATTCTACTGCCGCGGCCGGGATCGAACCCGCATCTTTCAGGTCAGCACCATAACCAGATGCATACATAATACACACACGCACGCGTACACATACATACATACATACATACATACATACATACATACATACATACATACATACATACATACATACATACATACATACATACATACATACATACATACATACATACATACATACATACATACATACATACATACATACATACATACATACATACATACATACATACATACATACATACATACATACATACACGTACATACATACATACATACATACATACATACATACATACATACATACATACATACATACATACATACATACATACATACATACATACATACATACATACATACATACATACATACATACATACATACATACATACATACATACATACATACATACATACATACATACATACATACATACATACATACATACATACATACATACATACATACATACATACATACATACATACATACATACATACATACACACAGATCTTATACTGACATCATTTCATTGATTAGTTCCTAATTTTTCTAAGTGTTGCGCGCATAAGGATGATTTCGTAATTTTTTTCATTAGCATATCAAACCCTAGCAAACATTGTTCCTGGTAGCTGCAGAGCGAGGAAAACTAATTAAACTCGTACTTTTAATCAGTTCACATTCATGCCTCTTTCGTGCTAGGACATCGGAAAAGTGATATATAGGCGAAGTCTTAACCGACCTGCAGCAAAGTTTTCTGGAATTTGGCTTTACTGGCAATTATGGCGCGATGTTGAGCAGTAAAGCAGGAATTGTTAGCAAAAAATAAAGGTATTACTTAAAAGCACAGATCTCTCCGGCACACGCTAGGGAATTAATCGATATGTGCTAGATCACTCCCGTAGGATTCGCCGCGGAGGCCGAGTAGCTTTGGCGTTCAGCTGCTTATCCCAAGGTCTTGGGTTCAATCCCGGCCTTGGCGGCTCTTCGCGCCGCTTTGGGCTCGAATCCCAGTCATGACAATATTTATTTATTCGAGGTCAAGGTCAAGGCTTCAGCGATGAATCGCCGTTTGCAGCTTTGTTCGTGAAGCAGAGCTTTCTCTCGAAAAAAACGCCCGTTTTCTTTCAGATGTCAGCGTACGTTAAGAACTCCAGGCGGTCAAAATTATTCTTGGCCCTCCACTGCAGCTCCCTCAAATAATAATAATAATAATAATAACAATTGGTTTTTTGGGGAAAGGAAATGGCGCATCTGTCTCATATATCGTTGGACACCTGAGCCGCGCCGTAAGAGAGTAAGAGAAGGGATAAAGGAGGGAGTGAAAGAAAAAAGGAAGAGGGAGGTGCCGCAGTGGAGACCTCCGGAATGATTTGGACCACCTGGGGATCTTTAATGTGCACTGACATTGCACAGCACACGCGCGCCATAGCGTTTTGCTCCCTCAAACCCCCGCGTTGCTTCTGAACGTTGAAATTCACAGTTTGTGATTTTACTTTTTTTATTACTTGTCCCACCTATGTTCAGCTTCCTTTGTTGTATTCAGCTAGGATGGCAAAGGGGACACTGAGCACTGCACCATGAATTTAAAAAAAATGGATTTTAGGGGTTGGATTTTAGGGGCTGCACTGGTGTTTTTCGGCAGCAAAACACGTATTTACCGCTGAGAAAATTGTAATATATATATATATATATATATATATATATATATATATATATATATATATATATATATATATATATATATATATATATATATATATATATATATATATATATATATATATATATATATATATCTTTTTTTACAGCCAGTCGATTAAAACTGGCGACACCTCAGCACCATGAATGACTCCGGGATCGTCGTGTGGAAGTGAACAATGTAGTAACCTAGCCTCTGCGATCCGCTCCCAAAGAGCCGTGTCCAACGCATGCATTTTACTTACGAAGTCGGCCGGTGAAGGCGTCACTTGTATCTGTTTTTCTTGAAATTTCCTAACTTATAAAAGCAACGTTTTTAGTGAAAGTAGCGTCTTTGTTGCTCGAATGTCGTAATATATACAGTTGAACTTCGTTATAACAAAAGTTGAAGGGGCCCGGTGATTACTTCGTTATAGCCCTAGTTTCGTTATAACCCATGTTGACCGATCTCACAAGGGGAATCGTCATGCGGATGAAGGCCAACTTCACTTAATTCTCAGCGTCCCTCTAACGCTTGCTCGTTAACCTACCATTTAACGGACAGCAAAGAAATCTCCATCCGATTTTTGTTCTCAGTAAAAGATTCATTTTAAACTTTTCTGTTCATCTCTTAACGCTCTTTCAGCGGCAAAAGGCATATTTATTACTAAGAAATTCACAGTTAAAAATAGCGTATTTTTTCGCGCAACACGGCTCAAAGTCTCGAAGGCTGAGGTGAAATTTACAAAGAAGAGCAGGGGACACCTACGCCAGTAGAAGCGCGCAGAAAATTTGCTGTGGGCGCCGAACTTGCGTGTTTACTCTACCACCCGTATTCATGGGCTGTTTCGTCAATGTGAAGCCAGTGTGGAAACACGTCCACTTGGATCGATGATGGCATCAGTGCATCATGTACTTCGCGATCACGCCTTGAAAGTGATTCGCTTTGTTCTGTAGCCCTAGAGATCAACATTCAAAAATGTAGTAATGTCATTGCAGTTTTCTTGTGAAAAAGTCCTGCCGCGGTGAAACCTGCATTTCAGTGTGTGTCTCTTCAGGTTTTTAATAGCTCCGTTTTGATGGAAAGCAGCCTTTTGGTCATTAAAACACAAGACTCATTCTATGTAAGCGTACCTAAATCTTTCTGAAGTGCTTACTTGATGCTAGTTAGAGGGCGTCGTGCTAGACAAGACAAACCACATTCGCTGGCTTGCGACTCTCGCCCCCTCTGGAGCAGTCTACAGCAACTACAAAGATTCTTCGTGGTATTACCTAAGCTGTACTTTCTGTCGAAGTTGCGTAACTCGTGAACAAAGCCAGATACCGTTAAGTTTTGAATGCTGGCTGCGCTATCTCCGTGTATTATTTTAGAACCTTCCTCCGAAGCACGTTCACAAATTCTTACGAGCGGCGGAAAATCTGGAAGGCCGCTAGAAGTTAGCGTAAGCTTAACCCTAAAACAAAGTGAAATGCGTTTATCGGGGTCGGATTAGTGGGATTCCTTCTCTCCCATTGTGTCCCATCCTTACTGCAGCAGATTTCAGATATACTGGTGACATTATCCGGATTGAGGACGAATATCAAAGCAGGCCTCCTTTCCGATCGAGCAGTCTTGTTAATGAGATCGATCCGCGCGCAGCCATTATCCGAGATTACGAGGCATTATAGCAGATCCAACCCGTCCTTTATTCCCTCCCTGGCATCCCCTTCGTTCATCCTCCCATCATTCTTTGCTGATTTAATTTTTTCTGTGCTCCTGTTTCGGCCTAAATTTTAGAACAGAGGCCGGGCTATGGGCCAGCTGCGCATTCATGCTCAGTTGCGTCTGAGTTAGTCTGCACGGTTAACAGGCTAACGAGTTTCGCACACATAGACTCGCTTCAAAGCCACCCCTGCCTATTTTTTTTACACAGTCGCCGGTTATCCTCCTGTACTAACACGAACCAGCGTTAGAGGTATAGGTTTTAAGGCTTCAACTAAACAGGCTAAGCCTAACGAACGCACCGGCAGTCGGCTAACAAAGAGCTTAATGTCCACAACTCTAGCTAATTGCACGAGGGACATGTTAGGCTTTGAGTAAAGACATTGGCACAAAATCTGTGCAGCAATCAGGAACGTAGTACAATTAAGGGATGAGTTTCCTTTTGTGAGGGACTCGAAACAGTGGAGCCCACAAGTGTATGGTTTTAGTTGTTCTACACGGTGTTTCACCTAACGCTTTAAACGATTGTTAAAAATAGGTTTTTTGAGTTCACACAGCGCTTTTTTCGTTACAGCATTGCAGTGATGCAGTACACCAGAATGCAGCTAATACGTGCTGAGTAGCGGGCTGGTTAACTAATGTCTAATAGTTGACTTTCTAACTTTTACTATAAGGCTTCTTAATTATTGACAAGTACGTAGACCACCATGATTAATATCTATATCAGCTTTTAGAATTTCGAAAATGAGGTTACCCTTGGGGCTGTGGCCCAACAAATTTGGGCTATTTCGACGAGTTTCGTACGCTGCAGAGATTGCTGTGTCAGCAAGCTTCTCGAAAGCGCATGTATTCAGGCCCCAAAGTGTGTTGGGCCAGAGGGCCGAGGATAACCGCGTTTTCGAAATTCTAAAACCTGATATGGATATTGATTACGGTGGGATACACGCCTCTCGGTAATTAAGGAGCCTAACAGTAAGAGTTTTAAAGGCTGACTATTCAAAATTGGTGAACGAGCCTGCTAGTTAGCATGTATTAGCTGCATTCTGGTGTACTACACCACTGAAAATGCTATGCCGAAAAAAAAGCACTCTTAAACCTCAAGAAGTCTGTTTTTAAAAATTGTCGAAAGCTTTAGTTGAAACACGCTCTATGTTTCAACAGCTTGCAAAATGAGCCGCTTCTGCTGTTGTAGTCACCTGTCGCGTTTTCTTAACTTATCTTTGTTCAATTGTTCTTCTTATTAATTTCTTCTTCACTACATTTCACAAATCAATTGTCATCAAAGCAAATGAAGGTACGCATTCAACAGTAGTCGCTTTCCCCCTCGCACGGTCTGCAACATCTTGTCCGCAAAGGCTGATCGCGCTGGTAATTTGTGGAACCTTTAAGTTTGTCATCCTAAATAGCTTAGCCAAGCTGATGGATTTAAATTACATCTGGCTACGGAAAATCTCATACATCGAAACCAAAAGATGTTTTGAAGAATATTTTAACTGATTTCATATCGCGTTGAACTTCGGGGTTAAAGAAACGAGTGCTTTCTAAATGAAAGCTGGTGTAATAAGTTTTCCGTGTATACCATGCAGGGTTATTTCTTTCAAAAGTGTCCTCGATGAGGCAATGTGAAACCTAAGACCTTTCTTCTAATTGCTTCCCCGCCGAACTTTCCATCTGTCAACAACATCGTTCCTCGTCGTCTGGGCTCTGACGTTCCAATTTGTCTTCCATTAGAACCCCTCGATGGCCGATACACGTCTTTTTTATCTTGAGCTTCGGCAACCGACATAATGACATTTCGGGACCTCGCTTTATGTATTTGTATTGTCCCTGCCCTTTACGTCTGACTTTGTCTCATCCATAGGTTGCCAGACCTGCTTTTTTGTTGGCCGCTTTTCTTTTTAGTGTGAAGTGAGTTCGAAATGTGTTCAGTTGTCTCTGTTTTCCCCGTCTTGATCTGCTTTTCTGCTTTTCTAAGTCCTTAGTTCAAAGAGGTTGCTTTCAAAGCCAACTGAGAATCCCTATCTAACAGGAACGTGACGTGAAAGGTACGCTCCGAAGCGAAGACATTCGCGTAATTGTGCAAATCTAGAATAATTTCTTTCTCTAAGCAAAAAGGCGCGTACGTACTCACTTGCCGATTTATATTCAAGTCTGATCGTCACACTTCCGTGGGCAGTCCAGGAGACGATGAAACGCCCAGTGTGAAATGAGCATCTTCATCCAAGATCAAGCTTCCATTCAGCAGCTTCTTTGTACACCAGCACAGTTTTTACTCTCTTTCATCAGCGGCATGGAAGTGCTTGTGAAAACGCCAGGTGTTCGTAACATACCGTTGCACCGTAGGTTTAAGTGATACACCGAATTTGTAAGCGTTATTCACGGGCACCGGCCTCCAAACACCGCACGTCTTCCTGAAGACATAGCTGAAGCTCTGAGAGCCAATGTTTGATGGAACACAGGATAAACACCTGGGGCAAGTGGTGCACAAATGTTTTTTTTTCCGCCTGTTGCCCTGTAGAAGCTCATGTAGTTGTTGTTGCCCTCACACAATGGCACATGCCCATGTAAGGGGATTGTCCAACCTCATGTTTTAAACGCTGCCACCTTCTTTGTCACCTACAACCTCTTCAACTTATACATTGCTATATTACCCAGTGCGGCTTTGAAAGATATGAAGAAGCCGCACTTGTCAATATCCATACCCCGTCCTACTTAAGCTTCCATTTATTCTGCGAATTCTGCGCGTTGCCATGTACTGCATGCTGCACGCTTATAGTACCATGGCTGGTCTTAGCCGTTTCGAGGTCAGGTCGGTGCAGAACTGTTATCCGGACGAGCTGGACAGTGTGGACACGAAGGTGCTGCCGCAAAATGCGGGCCCGAAAGTACCTGAAATTCAGGCGGGCAAGCCCAAGGATGCATTTCTGCTTCAAGTGTTCCTAGAATTTTCAGCCTCTTTAGGGCCAATAGAGCGAGGGCGATAGTTGTATCACATATCTCCTCCACTCTTTTTGACGCCTGAGGGAACAGACACAGGTCCACTTGTACCACGTGACCAAATGACTCGGAAGCATGTCAGAAATCTCAGAACGCACTTTCGGAAGCACTCTTGAAAGTCTAGCAAGATGGCACTCTCAAAGAACTGCGCTTTCGGAGGCAGTCTTGACACTCGCTGTAGACGGCACTCTCAGAAATACCAGAAAACTGTGCTTTCGTGAGAGCTTTCGGAGCTCTTCAAGAACGGCACTATCAGAAGACTGTGCTCTCAGAAACATTCCCGAAACTCTTAGAAGAAGGAACCGTTAGAAGCCTGCATTCCCGGAACTCTCGGAATTGCTCACAAAATTGTTTGATGATGGCGCTCTTCGAACAGTACGGCCTCAGATATCTCGGTACACGGCACTATTGGAGGAATCCTCGCAGCTCTTGGAAGAAGACACTCTTAGTAGACTTACGGATGTTGCTTTTGAACACTGGAAATGTGTGGAAGATAGCCCTAAACCCTACTCTCGGATGCACTGTCATAACACTTTGAACTGGTAACACCTGAAGACGACACGGTCCGAACTTTTTGAAGAAGGCACTCTTCGAAGACCGCATTCTCAAATGCATTCTCAGAACTCTCGAACGGCGGCACTCTTGGAAACTCTGTCGAAACTTTTCCGAGATCGCACGCTCTGAAAACTGCACTCGCACATTCATATCCGGGACTCTCGGAAGACGCCACTTTCGGTGGCACACTCAAAGTCTTGGGAGATGACATTCTCGTAAACATTCTCGGAACTCTTGAAAGAAGGCACTCTTAGAAGATTGCACTCCGAGATGCACTGTGGGAACATTTGAAGAACCGTGCTGTTAGACCTCGTGAAAGATTGAACCTTCAGAAGCAGGCACTCTCAGAAATCTCGGAGAACGGCCTCGGCAGCACCACCTCACCGACCCGTTTTCGTGTTATGGTTCTCCCCTTCCTGGCACCCTCATCCTAGGACAGCAAGGTAATACGGTAAGTTTTGTTTACAAATTATTACGAGACCGACAATATGTGGCTCGCATACTGGGCGGTCTCGTGGATGTGTGATGGGTGGTGCTTCGGGAAGGCCTGGAAGTAAGTGCCCTCAGAGAAGCAAAGCAAGAATTGCAATCCAATGCAAGGATTACCACTGTCTCTCCTTCCATTTGGGGGATGGCGACAGGTCTTCTATATTATTAACGTGACAGCGTTAAAGCTCCCGTTCTGAATAAAATCCAGCGTCGTCGGTGTTCTCCGGAGAAACAACCCAGGTGGGCCACATAGCTCACGTGACCTTGTGCCATCACCACAAGCTGCCCACCGGACTGTGAGTAACCTGACCACAGTAGCAGGTGGCAGTTAATTAATGACTGGTCGCGAGAGGCTGCTCGGAAGTGCAACCCGGGTCGCACAAACACCACCAGTGGCAGCCCCTGTCACTGCAGGGCAGCGGTGCATCGCTTAATCACTGCACCACTGCTCCAGAAGTTGTATGAGGACTCCCAGGGTCTATGACTGTAAAGACGAGAATGATCAGCTCCGCATACATGGGGACTAACTTAATAATCCTGCCACATCGTACCCTTAAAGCGGATCTCAAGTGTCCCAATTTTTTTTTTTGCCTCAAACTAGCTTATATATAAACAGCGCCAGTTTAATGCTAGATTTGAGCAAACTCTTAGTCACTGGGGCACATCACCTGGCTCTGGAGTTTTCAGCAGCATTAGCAGCATTCGTCTTAAGGCTACAATAACGATATTTCAAACAAAGATAAAAGGTAATATCTTCGCATGGGCTCGCAGAAAACTCGGAAGCTTGTTTCAAAGCACTAGCGGCGCCCTTCCAGTGCGATTTTTCAATGCGTTTGCGTCAACCTTTAAAGCATACTGCAGTCCCTCGATGCCAGCTCAACAAAAACTACTTATGCGCGTTTTCAGCTTCCATCTGAACAACACCAAAACACCGTCCCTGCACCACTGGACACGAGTCAAGCAATCCTTTTGCCCTCGGGAATCCAGCTATTCGTCTTCGAATTTGTGTTGTTTCTTTCTCGTCAGTACGACAGAGGCCGCCTTCCTGGTAATATAATATTTATTCTTTCTTCTCTCTTTTTCTCTATGCAGTTGAAGATTCGAGCTCTCGCACTTTTAAAACGGCGCTTCGGGTCTCTCTCTATCAGTTTCTTTTTACTTTCTTTCGACGGAAGCGTCCGCATTTTGAAACTCCAGCCTTATTTCTAATGCATCGATATCGAAATCCTTGTTTGCGGACACGACCCTCCACTTACATACGGGGGGTGGTGTTCCTTTTCGATTGCGCCACGGTGATTTCGTTTTATTTTTCTTGGCGACATTTTGGAATTTTTATTTCGCAGTGCGCGTTTGCCCGTTTCCTCGAGCCGCCGAAAATGTAATGCAGTCCTTAGAGAACCACACTCCCAAGTGAGATGTCTAAACACGATATTCAGCCTCGCAAGTCTGTGTGCTTCGGGCTGTAGTCTTTGGAATTCGATTTCCACACAGCTTCAGTTCATCATCCCGTTAAAGGTAAAACAAAAACTTTAGCGGCGGAGGGTGCTACGCCGTGCTATGTCCGCAAGGTACTAGCAAACGCCCGAAATGAATACGAAGCGTCCCTCACCAAAAATTCTTTGGAAAGACTAAATACTCTCTATACACTTTTGTCTATAAAGCCTATAAACTTTCTATAGACAAATCCTATCGATTAGTCTGGAGGCAATAGAAACCCTATAGACAGTCTATAGACAATCTATAAATTTCCTTTTGTCAATTCATAGTCTATAGACTGTCTTTGGAAAAATCGCCACTAAAAGTATGGCCATAAATTTATAGATTCAGGCGGTATGTAGTACATCCTTCGTTCTAGGCATTTTTGTGACATAACCTTTCAATGGCACATCAAATAACTGCTTTCCAAAAATGGACGTATCGTAGGGTTATGCTCTCCACCGCATCTCTGGCGGTCGTGAACCGTCTTTTGTCCACCATTCATATTTGGCGCCTTCTTCCTCCAAGGCTTTCCCTCGCTGTTGGAGGACTGTGTGTTGGCAGCCCGTTCGGTCGTCGGCTTGACGGACCCACGTTTCCAGTGCACATTCGCGAAGCTAGCATCGGTGTTGTTGGCCAGCATGTCATTGGTGTCCTTCTGCGCCGTTTCCGTGCCAGAGGCGACTTTTCGGACTTTTTCTCGGGTGACTTCGTCATCTGGTAGTTCACGAAGTCTACATCGAATGGAATCTGTATGTAGTCTCCCAATGAGCCGGTCCATCAGAGCTTCTTCAGTGGCACCAAACCGCGTAGCGTTCCGTACTCCTGCTCTCCAGGGACAGTTAGGAAGACTGATGACTTCTCAGTTCCGTCTATTTAATTTTCTGTAGGAAACAAATCGAATCTTCCCAGGTACACGTTGATGTTTCTGGTCTCCGGGCAGAACTCCGGCAGCTTTCCTATAGGCTGGCGGTCATCGCTGCTGGCTCGTCCCGTTCTCGCCGCCATCGGTTAAAAAGAAAAACGCTGGCGTTGTTGAAGGCTTTTCACTTCGACGACCACAATCCGACAACTCTCGTACACCAGGAACAGCGCTTCTCCCAGTAAGATACAATAACAGTCACATGAGCACACACGGAACACATCACGTGTCGATCGCAGCTGCCGGCACGGCAGCGCAGCCGAGTCATGCACAGCTGTAACATAAACACTCGTCGCATCTGGCGGTGGCTGCACGAATACGGGAGCCTTGGCTGAACGACTCAGTTTTTGCTCCTGGTAGCTCTAACAGTGTTTTTCCTCGCAACGCTTCTGAGTAATATAATAGTGCGTATGCGACACTTTTGTACTGCACCTTTGGGTTTCCCATAAACGTTCGACTAACACCGTTCCTACTTCGAGTTTATGATCAATTCTCACTCGCCCTACCATATGCTAGCCGTCCCGGTTAGCTCAGTTGGTAGAGCGACTGCTCCGGTGAAACGGTGGCCCCGGGTTCGCGGGTTCGAACCCCGAACCACGAAACAAGCTGCATACCTTTCCTTTGTAGCCTTACGACTGTGTTTTTTTAGACCATAACAGCGACGCGGAAGTCACAAATACATAAGGAAGAAACACCTACAAACAAGGACAGTCGCTGCGCTCACAACTATAGTAATAATAATAATAATAATTGGTTTTGGGGAAAGGAAATGGCACAGTATCTGTCTCGTATCTCGACGGACACCTGAACCGCGCCGTAAGGTAAGGGATAAAGGAGGAACTGAGAGAAGAAAGAGGTGCCGTAGTGGAGGGCTCCGGAATAATTTCGGCCACCTGGGGATCTTTAACGTCCACTGACATCGCACAGCACACGTGCACGTTAAAGATCCCCAGATGGTCGAAATTATTCCGGAGCCCTCTACTACGGAACCTCTTTCTTCCTTTCGTCTTTCACTCACAACTACAGTTTGGGGTTTTCGAGCTGCAGTTTTTTTTTTATTTATTTATTTATTTATTCATACTGTTAACCCTCTGCATGAGGGTCATTACAGGGAGGGAAACATATATAGACACAAGTGCAATTCTCTTCGCTAAAAAAAAAAGAAACACTCAAATGCACAGAATTACAGATTTGCACAGCAATCTTCCAGGAACGCGTTCACACCTATCACAAATTTTTCTACATCTGTTTGGTCCACAACGTCACTTGGTAGTTGATTCCAAATTTCTACAGCATCGGGAAAAAAGGAGTAGCGATAGACATCAGTACGTGTAATAATAGGTTGTAATACCTTACTGTGATTTTTCCGAGGGCAACGCTTCAGGGGAGGTGTAACATAGTGATGTTTATTAACTTTGACTTTATCATTCATTATCAGAAAAAAAAAGTTTCAATTTCTGCTTTGTTCTTCTTACTTCTAGTGATTCTAACTGACACTCTTTTAGCATTGCTGTGACTGAATCAGTGCGGCGGTATTTAGAGCATATAAAACGTGCTGACATCCTTTGCAATCTTTCCAGTTGCCGTTTTAAACCCTTTTGATGAGGACTCCACACTGCACTTGCGTACTCTATGATTGGCCGCACGAACGTCTTGTACGCAATCAATTTAATTTCTCTAGTCGCATTCGGCAACTTCCTCCTCAGGAAACAGATCTTCTGGTAGGCTTTTAAATAGACATTTTCAATATGGGTGCGCCAGTCAAGATTATTTGTTAATGTCACTCCCAAGTACTTGAGACACTTTACTTGATCTAAGGAATTTTCACCGATATTGTATCGAAACATCATAACATTCTGCTTCCTTGTTACTTGCATGTAATTAGATTTTTTGTAGTTTATTTCCATACCCCATTTCAGGCACCACGAGTTTAACAACTGAAGACACCTATTTATGTTCATCTGATCTGCCGGGGAAGCCACAGGAGAGTAAATCAAACAATCATCGGCAAAACGTTTCATTCTGACAGGCGATTCGACGATAGCAGAAATATTATTTATATACAATAAAAACAAAAGCGGACCTAAAACGGAGCCCTGTGGCACCCCCGACAGAACTTCACGCCTATCCGATACTGCACTTTCTATTTTGACGACTTGACAGCGGTTACTTAGATAGGCCTGAATCCACAGTACTATATTTTCAGCGATTCCTAATCTGCGTAGTTTAAAAAGAAGCTTATGATGCGGAACTTTATCGAAAGCCTTCGAGAAGTCTACACAGACCACATCTACCTGCTGACGTTCATCTATAGCCTTGCAAAAGTCGTTCACTGTTTCAATTAACTGCGTTACTGTCGAAACACCAATTTGCCCAAAAGTTCGTTTTACTGCAACGTATTGTGGCGTTATCGATCCTCGTGTGATAGTATCTATCGTAGCAAGTGCACGTGTACTCTTGTGATGCTCGGCGCATGCGTGACGTACTCAGTGTCTGTATATATACTTGTCAGGTTGCAATAAACGGGGGCTTATTTCCTTTGGGCATGGGCCTGGGGGCCACGCATTAGTCTTCGTCCATGTGTCGACCTGCGAAACACCACACTTAATGCTACGCTTTTCTGGATGCTAGTGACTAATTATACTCTTATTATTCTCAGTCCCGTAATGTTTACCGATTCCAAGTAGCATGCGTCATCATCAGTAACCAAACGAGGTAAGTTTTATCTGCCCAGTAAGCTCACCACGGCCCGCACTTTTTACACAAACCTTACCTCCTGTGTACAATTTCTTTCCTAGTGTAACGAGTGCCATCTTTGGATTACAGGCGCGAAAACAGACAGACCACAAGGTAGATAAACGGGACGGAGCGCCACTCACAACTGATTTATTCAAAGGCACGACAAACATATATATACCAGCTGACACGCAAGGAATACCATCATGTTCCAATCTGATATGACAGCGAACGCGTGAAAAAATCGTTCTCTGCCCTATACAACGATATGGACGTGTCGCTGACACACATGCTTCTTTTCTTAGCAATAAAGAATGCTTCGATTAATTCCCTGGCTTTTGTGTCTTTACTTCTTGATAAAATTCGCACACCAGAAAAACATGGCTCACAAGAGCGTGACGGGCAAGACCTTATATGCTTAGGCAAATTTGGCCCTTCCTTATTTTGCTCCACATTTCTTTCATGTTCCCTGATTCGCTCATTAACGCAGCGTCCAGTTTGCCCTATATAGGAGCGGCCGCACGAGAGGGGGATTTCATAGACCACACCTTCGGTGCACTTCATGAACGATCTTTCAATGCGAGAACAAAGGCTTCCGAGCTTTTTTGGGGCTGAAAAGACAAGCGGCACACCATGCCTGCTCGCAACCTTTTTCATATCGTTGTATAGGGCAGAGAACGATTTTTTCACGCGTTCGCTGTCATATCAGATTGGAACATGATGGTATTCCTTGCGTGTCAGCTGGTATATATATGTTTGTCGTGCCTTTGAATAAATCAGTTGTGAGTGGCGCTCCGTCCCGTTTATCTACCTTGTGGTCTGTCTGTTTTCGCGCCTGTAATCCAAAGATGTGCCAACTTGCCCAGCAAGACGTTCTTTTAAACGAGTGCCATGTAAAGAACGCAGCGAAATAGGCAAGCAACTCGAGTCATGGAAATAGAAACCGCTTTCTGGAACCAAACTTGGCACAGTAGATCGATGTGCTCGTAGTATAGACCTTCCGACTGCGTAGAGCGAGGAATTTCATTAGCAGCGAGCTCGCCATCAAGAGAAGCGAGCTGGAAACGCGTGCGTCGCCTACAACGGAACGCGTGTCTGTGACAGCTGTCCGAGAGTGCGCTAATACGCTGTTCCCTAACGGGCACGGCAATCGATTCGCTTAGGGCCAGGCCTCTGACACGAGTGGGAACACCATTGTTCAGGAAAAATGCCCAGCTCTGGGCGTTAGGCTCGTCAATCTCCACGTCAGATGCCGCGTAGCTTTAGGATTAGCGCGACCGCGTTTTTAGAAACATTGAACTGACGCACACTGTCGCACTGACGCACACTGACGCACTGACGCACACTGTCGCACGTGTGGCTACTTCAGGCCACGTAGCCAAACATTGCAGGGACTGCAGCGCAGAAGATGACAGCGAGGATAAATGTGAACCGATGTACAGGCAATGCAGTGTCATAGGGAAACACAGAGACACACTAACAAGAGAAATAATAGAAGCTGCTATGATTATAAGACTGCAGGACGAGTGCATAAGCGCACCATCCGTGGCATTGTCCCAGAAAGAGATGAAATATCTAGAATGTGAAATATAACAGGTGCCGGATAACCGCCGTTCTTGTACCCTTGCGCATGCCTACAGCTATTCTTGTATGTTCTTTTCCTGTTTTGATCACCAGGTGGTATAAAAAACCCTACTGGTCTCGAATAAAACTTAGTTGACAGTCAGCGCTGTTGTGTCCCCTTCTTGTTCTGTGCCGTCTTTGCGCTGTAATAATGAATGTAGGTAACAATGTTGGTGTTGTTGGGAGAAGTCTGTCCGGGATAAATAAGCGCATAATTTCCAGCCTGTCTAAGGCAAGCGTCATTTAGTTTTGTAATAGTTGTTTAGCTTTATTCGCAGCTAGTAATTCGTAATTAATATGAAACCAATCCCCACAAAATTGATCGAGAACTACGTACACCCGCCGACTCTCACCTATGCTAAAACCACGGACTGTATGTAGCTTCCCTGTTTTAAGGCAAAGTTTATCTAGGAGCTACAGCTGGTTATTCTCACGTAGAGCTGTGACCACGTTTGGGTTCTCGTTACAAGTACGCTGGTTTGATTCCTATCTCGGAGACCGCGCTTTTTTGGAGGCTAATAACACAAAGTTTAAAACAGAAGCACTGACGCGTGAGCGTGCACCCAGACATTGGGGCGCACTGAATTGCGCTATTTCGCAGACATTAATCTATAGCCTTCTACTGTAGTGTGACTCATAGTCCACAGATTTTATCTGCTTTGTCATATAGAAGCTGTGGGCTATGGGAATTTGCTTAGTGGGCTTTTCCGTGAATTGGCGTCTATAGAAGCCCATTAAACCCACTAATCTTCAGGTTTAACATCCCTGAGCTCCACAAGTGCCATGCGAGACGCCGCATTAATTTTCGTAATATCTTCGACCCTCTGCTATTCTTTAGCGTGAACTGACATCGAACAAGTCACAGACATTTTTTTTATCAGTCTGCCTCCATCGAAACGCGGCTGCCGAGGACGGGGATTCGATCACGAGACCTTGCACTCAGCAACCGAATAGGCTAGTCTCTATGCCGCTGTCGTAGGTAGCTAGGAGGTCCCAGCACAGTCTTCGGCTGTGGTACTTCCTTCTGTAAAGTTTTGACCATGCTGTGTTATGTTTTGTACATAAACCTGATTCTGACCCTGATTTTGGAGGCGGGTCGGAAGGAGAGCAGGCACGAACTACAAATAGGCTTCGAAATCACGCCCTTTATAGAGTTAGCCAATTCGTACGAGAGCCGCGGCCATCCGCAAGTTAGACGCTACCGTGTCACGCTCAGAACGGTTTGACGTCGAACGCGAGGAAATTAATCCGGAGCACTCCACTATGGAATCCTGAGCAATCCGCGAGTATTTTCCGAATTCTGAACATCACATTACATACCTCACCATCACATGCTTTACCATGCCATGCCATACCATAGCAACCCATCTAAGAGACTGTTTTTGTGTCAGCGGGTTGGGAGTTTTCGATTCTGACATGCTACGCTCTTGACCCGCACTACCCCAATTAACACCTCTTTTTGGGCTAGTTGGTGCATACTTGAATTAGAGAAAACCCATCGCCAAAAACATGCAAACCACAAGAACTAACGACGACGAGACACAAGCGCTGTAGACATAGCGCTCGTGTCTCGTCGTCGTTCATCCCTGTGGTTTGCATGGTTTTGGCGCTGGGTTTTCTCTAATTCAACTACCCCAGTGTTTACCTCGAAGCGAGTGCCCCATGCAGACGTCGCAGTAAACGACTCTGTTAGACTCGGCGAGGTCGCAACAAAACTGTAATCCGCTGGCAAACAACGTTCCACAAAGAGCTGATAACTCTGTCTACTTCCGTTTTTTTTAACCACTTATGCTCTTGTCGATAGCCCTGCAATCAGCGGTCTGATTTTGGGATAACTCACTAGGCTCGAAAATCTTCGTCCAGCTGAGGATACAAACACAGATTTCGTGTTAGAGTCGACTCGCTTAATCCCGGGGAAATTTTTGCCTACCACAAGGCTCGGATGGTATTGGTTTTTGGTGTTCTTTCTTTAGGGGGGGGGGGGGGAAGCAAATGGCACAGTATCTGTCCCGCATATCGGCGGACACCTGAACCGCGCCGTTAGGGAAGGGATAAAGGGGGAGTGAAAGAAGGAAGAAAGAGGTGCCGTAGTGGAGGGCTCCGGAATAATTTCGACCACCTGAGGATTTTTACCCTGCACTGACATTGCACAGCACACGGGGCTCCTTTTGTCTTTCGCCTCCATCGAAACACGGCCGCCGCGGTCGGGTTTGAACCCGGGAACTCCGGATCAGTAGCCGAGCGCCCTGAGCCAAAGGGGCGCGTAAGACAAATTACAATTTTTAAATAAACCTTTAAAAGCTCTGGTTGTCTTTCGTAATTCACGTCATCTACTGCCTTCTGCAGCAAAAAGGTAAAAATAAAAGGCAGCTCTTTTACAGGATTCGTTAAAAATGTGCTTGCTTGGTCGAGGAAGCGGATCTTAATCTATAACCCCAATTTTTTCGCCGGCTACGCATGTCTGCCGGACCAGCTCAGACCGTCCTTCACTTGAAATCTCTGGCTCGCACTGGAAAGTTATTTAGAAAAAAAAAAGACAGCCGTCTCAGAGTCTCGTTTTTGCAATGACGCTCTAGAACTAAGGCCGTGCGCACTAAATGCTACTACTGGGCAGCAGAAGTGAGAAAAACAGGAAGCAGTTGAGTGCACCCAGAAGATGGAGGCGATAAGATTAGTCAGATGGCCGGAGCATGCCTTGTCGATATCGTTGGTTCTGTGAGATGAAAACGCTGATACATTGTTTCATCGTGCAGTGCTTGCAGGTTCACCTTACATGCGAAGGATTGACATATTCCTCAATATTTCGTGTTCATGCACATATAACAACTGTCGTCGGAATAAACAGCCATAAGATTTTTCTGTTATTAGTAGAAAGTATTGTCAGCCTCCTCTGATGTTACAGAAATCCCGCAGGTCTTCCAAAACGCACTCGTTTCCTATGTAGGTAGCAGAGCTTAAAGAGTAACTTGAACTTCTTTGAAACCTATAAAATAATGACCACGCTTATATTTCCTAGAGCGCCTTGCCTTATTTACAGCAAAACATTAGTTAATATACTGATTACAACAATTTAAAAAATTTTGGGACACTCAAGCTCCGCCTTAAGGGTATGGCACGATAGCGTAATTGGTTGATGTCCGTATATGAAGAATTGGTAATTCTCTACTTGACATTCACGGATCCCTGGGTGTCCTCATACCACTCCTGGCGCAATGGTGAAGCGGTTACGCGATGCTCCCCTTCCCTGCAATGGCAGGTGCTGCCATCGGTGGGGGTTGTGAGAACCAGGTTGCTCTTCGCGAGCAACCTCTCACGACCAATCATTAACTGCAACCGTCCATGGTGCGCAGTTTTGCTCACAATCCGGTGGGCAGGTTGTGATGACCCGACAAGGTCACGTGACCTAGGTTGCCCACCGGCCTGCTAGATTGCCTCTCTGGGGATTTTTCGCGGATTTTTTGCTCACGCCGTTGGCGACACCGGTTTTTCCGCGGCACTGGTTCCTCAACACTAGCGCGTTACAAACGGCAAGAAACAGAAAAGCATTGTCGAAACGTGGCTGCGCTGACGAAGGGCGATGACGTCACACGCATTGTCTACAAAACACTAGCGCTCGAATTGGACGGCTTCGCTATCGACTGCAGGCACTGAACCCGTTCGCAAAATGTCGGCAATGACCGAAAGCATTCGTGACATTCAGTTGTTTCTTTTGTTGGGGAAGCACACAGCGGGTGTCAAACCGGAGCGGGTTAATGTCTGCGCACTTTGCCGTTTCGAAAAAACCTGAACGAAGCTTTCGGAAGCTGTCAACTTTAAAATTGATTTTTGTAGAAACACAATGCCGCACAGCTGTGCAGTTCCCGGAAATTTCCGGCGAGACAAGCTGAGAATCGCTCCAACTATAAAAGCCGTGCCTCGCATACTCCTGGTTAATGAATGCACTGATCATTAGTACTCAAGGCGCGTAGCCCACCGTAATTAATATCTATACCAGTTTTTAGAATTTCGAAAACGGCGTTACCCTCGGCGCTGTGGTCCAGTAAATTTTGGCTATTTGGACGAGTTACATGCACGGGAGAGCTTGTTTTGCCGGCAAGCTTCTCGAAAGCGCATGTATTTTGGCGCGATGTAGCCAAAATTTGTTGGGTCACAGCGCCGAGGGTAACCGAGTTTTCGAAATTCTAAAGACTGATATCGATACTACTTACGTTGGACTACACGACCATCAACAATTAAAAAGAGCCTAATAATAATAGTTAGCAGTTAACTATTCAGTATTAGTTAACCAGCCTGCTTGTTAACACATCATAGCTGTATTCTGATGTACTACACCGCTGACAATGCTCTGTCGAAAAAGCAGTCCTTTAAATAGAAAAAACTATTTTTAAAAATTGTGTAAATTCTAGAGTTAAACGCCCTCTATAATGAGAGCTCCGCAAACTACAAAGTGTTTTCTCTGCTTAGCAAGACACGCTATTTTGTTTTCCGCACTGTCCGCACACATCTCTCTTCCAATTTTTTTACGAATAAAGACCGCAGCCCCTTTCCTGAAACTATTATCCTCTCATTTGAAGCGTTTACACGGGCCTTGCATGCTACAAACAGCACTGAAGAAGCAGCATTTTTTTCCCGTTGTGGTACAACGACACTGCAGATTGTCTGTCCTTTTTTTTTAATTTTCAAACACCGTTGCAGGCTCAGGCAACACCACTGCGTTTGGGAAACTTTCTGCCTTAGTCTTCTTATTTTGCAGTGAGAACTTTCTATTGAAATGATGTGCACCTGATTTCGAGAGGGTTGAATTGACCGCAGTGGTATTAGTCACCTGTTTTGAATTAGTTATCATCAATCATATCTGTTTATATCTGTTTAGTCAGTTTTGCATGCACCCAAAGAAAATATTTATTCTATTGAATCTTTAGTTGACACTGCTTGCGCACGCACGTGTGTGCGTGTGTGTCTGTGTGTGTGCGCGCGCGCATGCCATAGTTTCGTCTATTTATAAACCAACGTCGTCTTATTTTTCCTTTAAAGTCACATGCTTCTGAGTCCTGAGATTATACTCACCTGAGACGCTCAGTCCGCGAAAAGGAATCTCTCGGCCGGCCAGAACGCACGGAGCTACAGCACAGAGGCGAAGAAAAAATGCTTTAAATGCAGTCAGCCCTGACTAAATGTTTTGCTCTTGTGTGACGGTATTTTCTCTAGCGCCGACTTTTCAAACTGAAATGCCAGCCACTTAGTTCTCGTGCAGACGCTTACACAGCTATTCCTCCGGCGTTGGCAGTGGAAAATTAAAATGGCACAATCTCATCCTCGCCAGCTCATTTCCTTCGCCCTGTCGCTGATTTTGCATTCTAGCGTATGTGTCGCCGGTAAATAATTTTCATTCATGTTAATGTCATTCCATGTTTATGACCTGAGCCTGTTTTTTTTTTCACAAGCGCGTTAGCTTGCAGACAGTTGTGCAACTTGTCTAAGCCCCTTCTGCACCGCTGTTTCGAATCTGACGCTGAGGAGTATAATGTGCATGATCCTGATCCTAAATTTTGCAGCTAAAACGGGGGGGGGGGGGGGGGGGGCAGCACAGGTAATAATGACGATGCAGTCAAGCGCACGGCTTGCCGAGGTGGATGTAATGCAAGAAAGCACTCCTTCGAGGTGTTCAGGAGAAAGTCGGTTGAGGAACAGAATTTTATTTCTCTTTGGACCATTATATGCTATTTTATCTTCTTGTGATGAACCAGATAACTACCCATCAACTGATATTTTACCGAGAAAACAAAAACGAATTAAAGAACGGAAGATTCATATGCAAGTAAACGCTTTAGATACCTAGTTCCCATGTTCCTCCATTGGATCAATAATTAAAGCAGTCATTTTAGGAGAACGATGATATTATTCACTGGAGAATTTTAAGGTTAGCACAAGTCTTTGGCATTTTATTAAGGCGTCAAAATAAGTCCGCTGATCCTCCGTTGCTGAAGATTCCAACCAGGCAAGCCAAGAGAGATGGGAGGGTGTAGATAGTCCAGGGATTCAATAGTGATGGGATAAAGCTTAAGACAGTGCTCCAGATTGACATAGGAGGTGAAGTTTGGACAAGAGGGACTTCTATGAAAGACATCTGATGTTGGTACAGGCAGGCAGTGAAGGCGGCGATGTTTTCAGCACAGTGCCTCTTCGCACATATCTCGCCAACATCGGTAGATCTATTCTAATACGATGCTCTTGAATACGTTGTCTGCTTTTCTATCATACACTGAAACGCGTCGTAACATTTATTCACTCGCATCTTAAATACACCCTGGGCACGCTGCGTTTACGTTGGCTCTTTACTTATTACGTAAAACTACTTGCACAGTTATACCTGAGCTACACGGGTACGTTGAAATGACATTCGAGTCGAGCGGCATTCGAAACTTCGAATGGCATTCCGACTGGACGGACCCGCACGGTGCTACACTATTCCAAAAGCATTCGAAAGCTTCAGTATTCTGCCGCCAAGCTACAGGGGCGCTGCTGCCGTCAAGTTTTGTTTTAAACAAATATAGCAGCAACAATTAATTTGTATAGTTACATTCCACTATAAAATTGCTACTTTTAAAACTAATATGTCATTTATAAAAAATTTTACTATTTATTCATTACTAAACACCTCTGTTCTAACAGAGGCCCAAGCCCATAGCCCTGCCATTTTTTGTGTGCGGTCTGTTGGCTACATTGGGCTCTATCTCCTGCGTGTGTCGCAAAAAACGAAAAAGTGCAATAAACTTCACTGAATAAAAAAAAGCTCACTGATATGTACACACAGACGCACAGACGCACACAAAATAAAAAGACAAAACACGGCAAAAGCAACAGCACAAAGTGAAAAAACTGGCACCGGGCCAAAATGGCTGCCTTTCTTTCCTACGATGGGTTCCAGAGTATGCGGTAAATATTTGCTGGCTAACAAAACTTCTGGAACAGATCCGTGTAGTGTATATAAATAGTATTTAGAATTTCATCGTTTAACGAACGTATTTGCTCTTCAAAACTTATGCTGCCACCTATGGCGCGAGCACGCTGCGGTAGAGAGTAGTCGCGCTTGCGCCTCGAAGGCATTCCAAAATCTCGAATGTTTCCGCGGAGCTTTGTCGAGTCGAATGTCATGTGAACCGAATGCAGTTCAAAAACGTCGTGTAGCAGCGCAGGTTTGGCAGTCGAGTCGAATGGCATTCGTTTGGAAGGCATTCTAAATGCCCGTGTAGCATAGGTATTAGTTTACTCTGGAGACACTAACTAGGATATGGGCTCAGAAATAAAATGTTATTTCTCATTTCAAGTTGAAATTTAAGCATAATGCAAATCACTGGAAATAGTGATTGATTTATTGAATGACTTCTCGGTAACTATCAAAACGATTCGTAAATTTAAAATTTGAGAGATAAGTCTGTCAACAGATCGATTGATTGATTGATAGAGTGATTGATATAATAATTAATTATCAATTAATTAATCATTAAAAATTAACTAGCTAGCTGATTTCATTTTGATTGCTTAATGACCTAAAATACAGTTAATTGATTAATATTTAACAATTTCTTGGCAGATTGATTGATTTATTGATTGTTTAGATCGACTTGGTGGTCATAATTCACAACTTTCTTTCATCCATCAAAATCAATTTAAACACAAAGTTCCTTCCGCAGTCAAAAAAGCCGTATTACAAGCCTTCGTAACGATATAACACCGCAAATCCGCGGAGTGCTGCTTCTATTATTTATTTCTGAAACGAAAGATTCTTTTTAGATGGCGCTGCGCACTGAATTCATCCACGCACCGAAGTTGGCGCATGATATTTTGAAGCTACTGTCTTTGTTTTGTTTTGTTTTTCGCGCTTATATAAAGGTTCGAACTGTTTTCACAAACTCCCACGTTCCTCGAGATCGTCAGATGCCGTTCTTCTCCGCTCCGCTGATCTGCAAACACAATGTCTCCCTCGATTCGAACCACCTATCTCGGTTGTTTTCGCCGGCTCACATTTTGAGCCCGACCCCTGCCATTCCGCTTCCTTGCTTTTCTGTGCCCGGATTACATCTTCGCAGTTTCAACGATAAAGCCACTATATTCTCTCCGAATGACTCAGAAGAACCTCATATTCGCGCCCACTTGGACGTTGGCTCAAGCCTTCATTCCAGACTCTCTCAGTCTCGCTAAATCGGTGCAGCCCTCGGCATGGTGCGGTCGCCTTTCGCATGACTTGCAACGCGCAAGATGTGGTTAGACCTTGTTTGACGAAGCACTGGGGGACCGGTGGCAGGTGACCGAGGCTTTCCGCCTTCCGTGCCACGGCGAATTCAGTTGCTGCATTGCGCAGACCGAATTATGGTCGCCGGCGGCGCGTTAGAGATCATACTTAGCGCGAGTGTATATCTTGTGGATAACCTAGTACACAAATTCAAGCGCCTATTAGGTACAGAAATATTCTCAGGGGCACCTAATTATATTATATGGCGGCAATAACATAGCATTGGAAGCTATTGGTGCCTTTACCTGAAGTGACGTCAATTCCTTTCTGGCGACGTCAGTTCCCTCCAGCCAATCAGCAAATTTTATCACCCACGACACATTTTTTTCCGATGAGGCTTCTAATGCTATCGCGTTAGATAGCATTAGAAGATACTGACGCCTTTTCCGGAAGTGATATCAATTCCGGTCTGGTGACGTCACCTCTTTCCAGCCAATCAGATAATTTTATGATCGACTACACATTTTTTCCTGATGAGGCTTTTAATGCTATCGCCTTAGATAGCATTAGAAGGTACTGATGTACGGAAATGACGTCAATTCCGGTCTGGTGAGGTCACTTCTTTCCAGCCAATCACCGAATTTTATGACCAACGATACATTTTTTTCCCGATGAGGCTTCTATGCTATCGCGTTAATAGTGATCCTAAACTACTACTGACTAGCGTTCCTGGCATTACTGGTCGTGGCTGGCGAGCTCGCGATTGATTTCCAATCGCGAACAGCCTCTAACGTTCCACCAATCAGCAGGCGCCGTCTCTGCTTTCCAGTGAGCTGCATGGTTTAAGTGAGACAAGAGCGCAGATCCCTCTCAAAAGACGCACCGCGATATTTGTTCGCAACAGGGTGGAGGCGGGGGCGGGGTGGTCTTAACTTTCATGCTGCAGACAGCCTCAATTTTCCATCCACACCTAGGCCACAGGTACGCGCAAAGCTGTAGCTTCAACAATTCACGCACCACGGTTTCCATTCCCATTTGTCTGCTGGAATTTCGTTCTCCAATTCTCTCTTTTCTCATGTCTTTCCGACTCAATGTCAAGACGAGCCCCTTATTCTTTTATTTATTCGACCCGTCTTCCTTTTCAAACGTTGCACATCTTTGGTGCGCTCTTTTTCCTAGTTTTCTACCAGCTCATTTGGGCCTCGTCACTCGACTCTTACATCTCCGACTCGCCGGAGATTTCTCGCTCCAAATCTTTACACATCCGCTGCTCCGCAAATAGTTCCAGTTCTCAAACACTCTTCTTTCCCTTAAATTATTTTTCTACTTGTTCAAGCCTGACTTATTTTTTCCTTTCTACCATTCCTAAATCAACCTCCATCTCCAGGGCAATTTTTTTTTCTCACTCGTACTTAGGTCTGTGTGCCCTCATCCTTACAGGTCTACTTTTGGATGAATCTCCACCGTGCAAGCGTGTGTGTGTGTGTGTGTGTGTGTGTGTGTGTGTGTGTGTGTGTGTGTGTGTGTGTGTGTGTGTGTGTGTGTGTGTGTGTGTGTGTGTGTGTGTGTGTGTGTGTGTGTGTGTGTGTGTGTGTGTGTGTGTGTGTGTGTGTGTGTGTGTGTGTGTGTGTGTGTGTGTGTGTGTGTGTGTGTGTGTGTGTGTGTGTGTGTGTGTGTGTGTGTGTGTGAGCGCGTGTGTGTGTTCCTACGGCACCGTGCTTTACTTTTTCACACCTTGTGAACGTCATCCGATTTGAAGCACGAAGAAAGCAGGGAGCGAGTTCTCTGGACAAGTGCAAACAGAGCTGACGAAGCAGTGAGGATTTAGAAATGTAACTGTGACAAGAGTGACAAAAAAACTCAGAATTAGCGCGGATGCCACGTGGCGGGTGGCTGATGGTGAAAGCAGTACCAGCAATTTCTAGCCTATAAAACTTCGGCTCACAGCGGAAGCATCGTATTTGTTGTTAGAATGTAGGGATCTGTCAATAGAGGCGAACTTCAATCGGTCCTCAAGGCCTCTGTAAAGTCAGTCTTTTCCACGAATACAACACCCAGAATTGCGTATGTTAAAATGGACTCCGGAAACCGGCCACTTGTTAATCAGAGCAGTGCGCACCGATTTCGGTAACTGTTTTTGAAAGAAAGAATAAACTAGAGGCAGAAAGAGCAGAAGGAAGAAAGAAAGAAAAGAGGGACGTGTGGAAAGGTGAGAACAGACAGCGAAGAGAAAGACGGAAATGAAAGAAATGAATGAAAAAAGAACGGAAAGAAAAGGTTGGAGAAAGAATGAAAAGAGAGAGGAAGAGGAAAGTGATTAAAAAAAAGAACAAAGATGGAAAGTTAGGAATGAAGGTGGCAAGAAAGAAAAACGAAAAGAAGTAAAGAGGGGAAGAAAGGAAGATTGAGATAAACGAAGCAAAAATAATGAAATAAAGGAGGTAGGGAGAAGGAAGGAAAGAAGAAAGAAAGAAAGAAAGAAGAAAGAAAGAAAGAAAGAAAGAAAGAAAGAAAGAAAGAAAGAAAGGAAAGAAATAAAGAAAGAGAGAAAGAAAGAAAGAGAAGAAAAGGGATAGAGAGAAAGAGAGAGAGAGAGAGAGAAAGAGAAGAAGATGAAAAGAAGAAAGAAAAGGAGAGAGAGAAGGAAAAAGATAAAGAAATACGAGAGCCTGCAATCAGTTCCTTAAAGGCGGCTCCGTCTCAGGACTGCCGTGCAAGCGGTGGAGCATTCTTTATGTGGAGCGTGAGCAAGTGAGAGCAAGCAAGCGCGCGTAGCGTCGCGTTGTGTTTGTTACTGCCTTCACTCGCAGTCGCCGTAGGGCGAGGAGGCACTGTGGCGGACGGCGGCAGCGGAGCACGCGCTCGCACTATGATGAGAAGGCGCAGTGGCGCACTTTCTGGGTCGGAGTTATGATTGCAGCACGCTTCACGCGCACGCTCTCGCGAAATCTCGCGAGTGTCGAGAGAAGAGGAGGAGCAGTTTCGAGAGTCCGACCGAGGCAGCACCGCCGGGCGTTAGTTATTCAGCGGAATAAAATATGGCTCGCCGCCGGATGAACGGCGAAGCACTGCTTTTAAGGCTCGTCTCGACTCGACTCGCCTAGGCACGGCTGAACGACTATTGCGCCTACCGCTGCTTCGTCCCATACATCAATCGGCGCCGCTGCATGGTGCTTTGAATCTCTCGGATGAAAGGTTGATCATATTTCTCGCTCGCCCTCTTTCTATCTTTCTCTCTTTCGGAACGTGTTGCACATATATTGCTGAAAATCTAAGGCGTAGTTTCAGCGAATGTTTGGAGGTTGATAAAAGGCCAGTAAGCCTGCAGAACCCCCCTGAACGTGGTTTGAATGAGACCGATTTTTTTCGCTCTTTTCGGGTAAAAATGGTGCCAGTGACTAAGACGCAATGCTGTGAATGTTTCATGCTCACGTTATTTTGAGTCTGGTTTCCAATTTTCATCCAGCGCGTTTCTTCCTTTACTTTGTTTGATGCCAAGTAAACATCTCTTTTCTATTGGACAGTCGTTTCCAAAGCGAAACACTTCTGATGTGCCATAATGTTTTCCTACTTAGATACACAGACATTTTTTATGGTCCCTCGATTTACGCAGTTTCTTGCGAGGGTAGGCACTGGGCGCACGTATCGGCATTAAACATCAATAATCAATTTGCCTCATGATGAGTTCCAGTATGCCTCTAGCTCTGTAACTGAAAAGTAAGCGGGAAGGAAACAGGAAGCAACCAAGCTTACTAGCACCGGATACTCTCGCGTGGATTTCTTTGCAATAATTTAGAAGCAGTCCTTACCGATGCCATCTTGGGCCGTAGTTGAAAGTGAGCTGTACTCTGCGGTACAGCTTTCGTGTTTGCTTTTATTCTTTGTCTTGACGACCGGCAACGCCACCTGTGCAATCTGGACGGCCCTGTCTCACGGCGCCGCGGTGGATAATAAAACTTTAACAGAGGACAGGGACGACACACGACCATGGAAGTTTTGTTCGGAAGACGAAAGCTCGGTCCACTACTTTCAGTCGATAATTTATTTATGAGGTGAAGGGGAACTCCTTGGTCGACTCGCATATCTTGAGACCAACATCCAGAGCCCAAGCGTTTTTGATCAACCGACTGATTGATCGATCCGTTGGTAGAATAATGATGTTATTAAAATTTTCCACTGATTTGATTGATTGATCGATCGGTCGATAGATTGATTGATTGATTGATTGATTTATTGATAGGTAGGTGGGTGGGTATGTATGTATGTAAGTATTACGTAGGTAGGTAGGTAGATTGATTGATTGATTAATTGATCTATCAATATGTTGGTTTATATATTTAGGTATTTTATTGAACATTTCACTGATTGACTGCTTGATTGATTGCTTGATCGATTTATTGATTTATTGATTGATTGATTTATTGATTGATTGATTGATTGATTGATTGATTGATTGATTGATTGATTGATTGATTGATTGATTGATAGGTAGGTAGGTAGGTAGGTAGGTAGGTAGGTAGGTAGGTAGGTAGGTACGTAGGTAGGTACGTAGGTAGGTATGCATGTATTTATGTATGTATTACGTAGGTAGGTAGATTGATTGATTGGTTAATTGATTGATTGACTGATCTATCAATATGTTGATTGATATATTTAGTTATTTTATTGAATATTTAACTGATTGATTGATTGATTGATTGATTGATTGATTGATTGATTGATTGAGAATAATTCAAGCCTAGGTTTGGTGGCTAACTGTAAAGGTTGTAGCTAAACGCGCCATTTGCGCCAGTGCAAAGCGACTTGTATGATGACGTTGGGCGTAACAATGGCGAATCATCAAGGGCCGCGGTCTTCGCGCAGCTTCTAAATGATTCAACTGCTTCGCAGGAAGTGTGCTTCTGAAAGCCCCGTGCCCGAGAGCTTAGCGCCGCCTAAGTGCGCCAAGAAAGCCTTCGCCCCTGGCGTGACCCGAATTCCGCCCCGTAGATATATATATATTCATTAGTTATTCATTCCAATTCCCTTTGTGCTCTCAAAGGAGGCAGCCTGCCCGGCGCGCTCCTTATGTTGTTGTCATTTCGTCTGCATGGTTCCCCGCAGTCCTGAGCTTCTAACCGGGTGTTTTGAACTGTTCTTTTCTTTGCTGCCATCGGTTCCGGAAGGGATGGACTCAACAGGCTACGCCCTTTTTTAAGCATTGCTTGAGTTGCTTCACTTTTTCTTTTTGTTTTGTTTCCTGTTTAAAACGAAGCAAAGCCAATCGATTTCTTAGTGGAAACGCGCTTCCTTCGTGTTACCACCAGAGGCTTTGTAATTGAGCAGTTTTTGTTTCGTTATCTTTTCTTTAGGAAATGTTGTGTACTTAATTGAAGAGGAACTTAAAGGAGTTGCTGAGGCAACGCCGAGGAAATTATGTATAGAGCCTTCTGTTCGGCTCGTTTATTAATAAATCACAGCTAAGCTATGATCTGCCTGGCCTCGGCATCGGTTTTCGCATTGCCACGAACTGCGCCACATGACTGCTAAACAGAACGAATTTTTTGTCATCTTCGCAACAGCTACTGTGAAGGTTGTGAAGTCACCTTGCATGTTGATATACTCTACAGGTTCTGCTTTATATAGATCAATACAAAGGTGAAGTTGACTGCAAATTTCGAACGAACCAGCGGACGTATTGTTGCAAATGGAATATTCCATCATTTTCCGCGGCACCCTGTATCACCATGCTCATTTTGTGTACCTGAATGTCCTGACTTTGCTACGTACTAATATACCGCTTAGTCGATGTGTTTGAACGCGATCAATTTTTCAACCAAGAAGGTGGTCAGCCCGGAGCACGAAGTTCTCACGAGCATAGGCCTTTACATTTTAAGTACAAAAAATGCAGTGAGGCTCTATGAAATACGAAAATTGTCGGGAGCACATTTGTTGTCAGACGCGGTTAAAAGTATGGCGAATTGCGAACATTATTTGTCTAAGCTTTTATCCAAAATCAAACTTGGAACCTTTCGTTTTCATCCCCACTTATTCAAAAAAAAAAAGCCGTCAATCTTCACGAATGAAGGCGCCTTCCTCACGCCACCATCTACTCCTAAGCTCTCTTCGTCTAGTTTGCTATGCACTAGGCACTGCGTTTCATTTGCGTCAGCGAAATCAAGAACTGTAAATGTAGTCCGCCAAGGACTCGAATAATATTTGAGAACTTCACCACGCCTCTCCTGTAGCTCCTTCTAGTGGATAAATGTTTGCTTTCAAGTCTGTTTCAAGCACCTGTTTCGTTCCCAAGATTCGCGTCGTCCACCATAACCATAAAAAAAAAGAAAGCAAATGATGACGGTTTCAAAACGACTGGATAAACTTTCGTACTACTGTCGGCAGCACTAAAATAAGCGCACTGCGTTTCCCAATAAACTAAGACATGAACCACGTTTCAGCTAATGCTAACAAAATTACAAGAACCGCGCCTTAACATGAAACTGCAGTTTTTTTTTTATGGGCTGCTGAGCAGATGCCGTCAACCATTTACAAAGACTAACAAATTGTGAACACTACGCTGTGCATCGATAGAAAGTTTTTGCTTAGCGCGAACTTCTTTTTGTAGACGTACAGTCTTGAGAAATATGAGGGAACGAACTTTAGGAAATCATTCTTTATTTTGAAACTTACAAGGCAATACATAAAAAAACATTTGACCGATAACCGTATGGCTAGTAAAACGGCTAGTAAAATAAAGTACATCAGGCAGCCGTAATGAGCAAATTAAGAAGAAACAGACAGAAATAAAAGAACTGCACAAAACTGCGAATGTCTTGGTTATTTGTCTACTAAATTTGAGATCACTTTTGGATTTTATACACAAAGAGGAAAATGACGTATTTGGAAAACAACAAAACTTGTGCTTGTCGCACATAATTGAATGAATGCTCAATCTCTGTTCCCGCTCATATTTCGCATGACTGCACATCGGACAAGCTGGATTTCTGCGTGCAAGTGTTAGGTGGTAGGTGGGGGTATCTGCATGGCCACTTGAAAAAGGACACTTGAAACACATAATGAAATTAGCCATGTTAGTGCCCATGGATTACGCTTACAAGTGGCTTATTTCATAAGACCTCACAAAGTTCGTTCTTATGAAATGAACCACTTGTAAGTGTCATTCATGGGCACTAACATGGCTGATTCTATGATGTGTTTCAAGTGTCCTTTTTCATAAAACTAGCTGTATTTCAAGCGTTCTTTCCGACGAGAGCTGTTAGCCGCTTCTTTTAAGCGTTTAGACTGTAGGCCGGTCTCAGAGTACTTACCTCCGGGCGCTTGGCCGCAGAGTTGAAAAGCTGTCCAGGCAATGTGGGCGTTTTCCCGTCTTTTGAGCGACACTGGTCTCGACCCGTGGTCGTGATGCCATCACAATGTGCGTGCACATATTCTCATCTCTCTTCTCACCACATCGTCACCCACCTCAACCCTCTTTCTTCTCTTCTTTCTCTTCCCCATTGCAGAGTAGCAGGCTAGGTCTTCCTCTTTCCGGCGACCTCTCTTATTCATCTATCAGTTCCCCAAGAACTAATGATGACTGTAATTACCTAACTGATGAAGTTGTAACGCAACACTCATTGTCATCGATTGAAACGTGCATATAGCATTTCTTTTTATTCGTTTTGTTATCTTTACGTCCTGCAATTCTCGCTCTGTAATTGTAACCAGCCTGCAAAAGATATTTTCTCACGATAGCAATGTGGATAAAAATCAACAAATAAAACTATTATAGTAGGCACAGCTAACCGCCTACCAAACTAACATTGTTGGTCGAACGTTCTTTATTATCCACCGGGAGGGGTATATTCATTAACGATAGCCGAAGGTTCGGGCTAGTTACAAAACTTTGAAACGTGCGAACCACTTCTTGGTATATGGCTAGTTTAGTTTAGGTTAGGTTAGCTTATGATGGTTTAATTTCCCAAAGCGACTGAGGCTATGATGGACGCCGTAGGGAAAGGCTCCGGAAATTTCGACCACCTGGGGTTCTTTAACGTGCACCGACATCGCACAGTACACGGGCTTCTAGATCTCGCCTCCATCGAAATTCGACCACCGTGGCCGGAATCGAACCAAAGTCTTTCAGGTCAGCAGCCGTGCGCCATGACCACTGAGCCACCGCGGCGGTCTTGGTATATATGGTGTAACGACTCAAAGTGACATCGGCTATGAGGGATCCGCGCGAACCACTTCGTAGACACAGCCACGTGACTATTTATCATCCCCAGACCTAAGGACTTGCTTGAAGCTGTAGTTGTCCAAGCATTATACGATCTTCTGGAGACGAAGAGTGCCATTCGAGCTTCCTATTGTGCAGGAGGTGCGCGTTCGTTGTCTGTGGCGCTACACGTGAGTAGGTGGTAGTTACAGCGGTAAAGGCGGACAAAACCGGACGAACCTATTTTCTGGCACGGTAGGTGCCGCGAAAACACAGAAGCCGGGCTCCCTCCGACGCGTCAATATTGACGCACAGCCGGGCGTTCCTACGGGGAACGGAAGCCCGGAGATGAGGCCGCGTGGCGATAACGCCAGCAATTTGGCGGGAATGCAAAAGGAAGCAGATAAGGAGAGAGAAGGAGATAAGGGTGGTGGAAAACACCTGAGCCCATAGCTTCGTCAGCGTGGTGGTGGCGGCCGAGTTGTTTAACGCTGGAAGCAGCGTTGTTTCAGCTCCCTTTACCGCTTTTTTTTTTAGGGATGTCCGCGTCCGCGTGACGGTATCCCATCGCTGACGACTGAGAGGATTAAGACAGGATTGAATGAATCCGAATACGGAACGGAGCCGAACGTGGTGGTTAAGGCAAATTTGTTGCTGTTGTTGTCGTTTTACTGCAATAACATTAGTGTTTTCGTCGCACCAAAACCCTACCGATGTCCGAGCAGAAATTTGCAATGTCGATAGAGATCACGTGATCTTCTGACGTCATAAAAATCTGGCCACCGGAGTGTGAGCAGGATGCAACAGAAGCTGCGATATATAAGAAATGCAATGCTCTTAAACATCCCGCTTGTGCTTTTGTTGTTGTTTCTGTTGTTGTTGAAACGTTACTGGCCCAAAATGGATGAAGGGGGAGGGGTGACTCCTGTATTGCTAAAAAATGCAAGTTTACTTGCTCGGGAAGGGACGGGATGGAACAAAAAGCTATGATAGGCAAAGTCGATTTCACCGTGCGTTGCCGGTTGACCTTCAAGTGAACCAGAAATAAAGTTTGGCTATAGGTCTTGCCATATGTGGTCCACCATGGTGTCGCACCACTTCAACTCTGACCTTTCCATTCGCCGGTAGAGGGTGGTAGAGTAGGCTGTAGCGTTCACTGGGTGACCAACCTCTCGCGATGAACCTTTAACTTAACTGCCATCTGCCAGAGTGGCAAGGTGGGCGCGCTGCCTATCCAGTGTGCGGAACGCACTTAACGTTGCAGACGCTAAGCCGCTTCTACTTGCCCAATAAAGCACAGCTCTCGCTCTCTAACCAGGTTCAGTAGTAGTTGAACCGCAGCTAAGTTTTTCTATAAACTTTTTATAGATAAATCCTATAGAGCAGTCTGTAAACAATACAAATCCTGTAGATTGTCTATAGACAATCTATGGATTTAAAGGTATAAACTTTAGTGGACTTTTTTGTATAGACGGGTTATAGGATATGAGTATGCAAAAGGAAATATCTACAGGAAGTCAATGAAGTCTATAAGAAGTCTATAGACAGTCTGCAGACCATTTTTTATAAGTTTAGGGCCGAGGCTCTAATCTCGCTCTTTGTTCATTTAATTTTGTGTTGTCGAGAATCACACCTTCCTGCCTTCTCTCTGCTAAAATTTGCGGAAAGGTGTGTCTCGCTGAAAACTGCGTATCTTTAATTTGCTATTTTCCTTCTACCAGAATATTCGCGTTGGCGTTCTGGTAGTTGCATCGTCCACTAACTGTAAGGATGAAGAAGAAATTGAAAGAATCTGCGCACAGAACGAACCTCCTGGTCTTCTCGAGCCGGAAATATTTGCAGCGAAACACAAAACGCTGAAGTAAGCCTATCTGAAATTGCGTGCAGTGACGGCGAAAGATAAGGGTGAAGGACGTTGCAAAGGCGCTGTCTGGGGTGCATATTACAAGAGGGCTGCCGCACGTCCTAAAAAGCAACCACCAATCATTGGTCGCAAGGGTGATAAAAGTAGATAAAACTCAACCACTCCTGCTTTTGTGAGCGTGATGGCTTGTGTGTTTTCTTTCCGGGAACAACGTTTAGCCTTTTCTTCTGTTCTTCTTTTGCGGAGGAGACATGTCCGGGCTGGGCGAAATAATAGTGAGTGAGGTGATGAAAAATTGTGACGCCCAGTTTTCAAGAGAAAAAAAAACGAGATCATGTCTTGAACGACCTTTGGGTCTTCTCAGCAGCGCTTATCGTGGTTGGCAGTGACAGGATATCTCTGAGTCCTGGTTGAGTAAAGTTCGGCAAGCGAATCTCTAGGTGCACGAAACAGTGACAGTCACTGTGAGCAAGGCAGCCATGCGAAGCGCTGATTTTACATCTTACGCTGATTACAAAGTGCTCCAAAATAGCTCCAGAACGCTCCAATACGTAGAAACCTTGTAAACCACTAAAATTGGGTCACACCTTTTATATTGCACACATGCCTATGCCACCTAAAATCACACCAACGGTGAAAATCCACAAAGTCGCGACATAAATCAATAATTCTGCGCCACGCTATTTAATCTTACCAGTCCTCGACTACAAACGCGGATACAGCGCAGACGGGCTGCTCGTTGCAAAAAGAGTATCTCGTGCATGATCTACTGCGAATACTTTCCCGAGAGAGCTCCCAAACCGGTCACGCAAGTCCATACATCAGAGAAAAGATGAAGACTCATTACAGCAGTCGCTCCAAAGCCTGGTCGGTAAGTCAAAATGTCAAAAAGAAGGTGGCGCAAGCTTCGTCTCCACCTGCTGGTGTTTTGTCTTCTTTAGGGCGAGCGAAAGTGAGATTTTGATCTCCACCGACATGGCACTTTTGTGCACGTCCAGGAGCCCTATGTGGACCAATGCTATGACGTGCCCGGTAAGCTCGTGGAGTTGCTTTCGCATATAAAAGTCCATTAATCACCTGAGTCAGAGCAGCCCAACTTCGGATCCTTCTAAATGGAATAATGCGCCAACCCGTTCGTCGGCTTCTAGTGGCCGAAAGGAAATGCGATCGATGAGAGGAACGATTGGATGTGGTAATTTATTGCTCCTCCTGAAACTTACCCACGTGCTTTTTTCTATACATTAATGTACCGTGCTAATTAAGTGTTCACTCAACCGACAAAAACGATATTTTTGGTCGATTGATTGATTGATTGGTCGATTGATTGATTGATTGATTGATTGATTGATTGATTGATTGATTGATTGATTGATTGATTGATTGATTGATTGATTGATTGATTGATTGATTGATTGATTGATTGATTGATTGATCCACGTGTCAGAACAGCGCTGCTGGTTGTGATGTACTCACTTGGGTAATTGTTTTGACCCATCAGTTCTACTTCGTGCTCACAATTGACAACTTCATTTCATGCAACAAATTTAGTATAAAAGAAACGCTCTTAACCCAATAAAAAAGGGGGGGTGGCATTACAAGCACAGGTCCTGAAGCGAAAGACCCATTTCAGATACCTTGATTGATTTAAAGTGCGTGTCTATGCAAAAGAAGGCCCACTAACCTCTGCCGTTCTGAAATGTCCAGTACACGCACGCAGAAACATTATGGCGACGATAGCGTGGGTGGGCAAACAAGGTGGCTGCACTTCAAGCTTGCAACTACAGCAAAGGCTGCGTTAACTTTCGTTGCCATCTGGAGAGATTCTGCGCTGCTCGCAAGCGTCTTTTCCTGGCGTGACTGGGGAACTTCATGACCAGCCAGAGAGGAATCAAACATCTCCCCAGTAGCAGCTCAGCCACCGATCGAGGAGGAGTGCCCTATCTGTATTGTTGCCCACATTTCAATCATCCGGAGTGGATGCAGCAACGTTCACGCCTTACGCCCATTCCCGTCAGCTTATTTTCCCTCTCCAATACAGGTCTGTTTGCGGCGCGCCGAGCACGTGTTCCGAGGGTAGTAAACACGGCCGGCGCCTCTGTTCCCCTGAATACTCTTCTCTGGCTTTGTTCCTTTCGAAAGCAGCGCTCAAGCGGCGTTACCGATCAATACGACAAACAACGCTGCCTTCGTACCGGGAGCTGCCAAGACGCCGCCCCGGCGATACACTCGTCAGCGTCACTCTGGCGTGAGTTTGATTCGCTGTGTTTGTCGACAACGTCCTCTGCTGTCGTATCGACTGTGCCAGTGCGTTCCTCTTCCCGGCGTCTCCGAGGCAACGAGAGAAACGCTACTTAGTTTGTTCTTTGACGTTTTTGCATTTTTGTGCCACTTGTTTCCGTGCCTGAGCTCTCATGATGACATTTTAATATACCTGCGCGGCACTTTTGAATGCACCTGAAAGTTTCGCTTCATGAATACGCTCTTGAAAGACGGTGTCGCCTTGTGCCTTGCACCTGAGTTTTCTCTGAGTGTCTGAGTACGGTCATTTTGCTTATTAGTTGCATTTTTCTTAATCTGGGGCAGCACATAATTTACAGCGATATCCAGCACGTGCGCAAATTGTGTCATCGAGTCCAGTTGTAGCGTCGCAAGAGAGTAGTGTACTTCAATCAAGGATAGTTAACAAAAAGGCAGATCACAACGCTCAACACGGCAAGGTCAAGGAGTAGCGAAAGTAAGCAACCGGTGATTCAGGAAAGTATCGCAATCAGTATCGGTCCGATTCTTCAGGTATCTGAAATATCTTTATCGTAACGTACCCAACAATTCTAGACACAAGCATTCTTGAACAGGAATCTGTTTATGAACGCATTTTTTTTTTCATATATTGTAAGGTTTCACTATAACAATCAATATATCCGCAGGTCTCCCGTCGGCAGGCTTGAATTTTCTTGCTATTAGCGTTTTTGCTATCGTCAAAAGCATTCCACCTTTTTTTTTATGGCTGTCTTAACTGCTTGATCCGAGCTATGGAAACAGTTTAAGAGAGAGATCTTGCTGCTCATCGGAAGAATCGACTATTACATTCAATATTTACATAATGGGCGGTATAATTGCGATAAAGGCGAAATTCCAGAGGCCATTGTAGTGTGGGATGTCATTTCACGTTAAAGAACCCCAGGTGGTTGAAATTTCCGGAGCCCTTCACTACGGCGTCCCTCATACTCTGAGTTGCTTTGGGACGTTAAACCCGCATAAACCAAACCATAAGCCATTATTGTACATTACAGTTTTTAATATTCAAAATTTTTTTCCAAGAATGTTGGGCATTGGGTTTGATTAGATATGTACTTATTTTTGCCATTTCAACGCATATAAGAAATGATTGACAACTGTCTTTCTCTTTTCTTTAGATTTGCCCTCCCACGGAACTGACATGAAATCGAAACAGATTTTTTTTAATTTTTGCAAGGCTACTTTCTTGGGCACAGCAATAAAATCTAGTAATAATTATATCCTGCTACCCATACACACTCTTTTCTAGGAAGATTTGTTTTCGCTTCCCTAGCGCCAAGCGGAACTAGCGTGGGCTAGTTCCGCTTGGCGCAGAAAAACTAACGCAAAAATGTAATAACCCTCAGTCGGCGGCCGAAGACAGGAGAGCTCCAATCATGCGTCTCCCGCGACGTCCTCCGCAGTGCAGCCGCTCTAACGAGCTTACCTATAAGAGTTGGGTAGCGTATTCGCCCCCTGAGACACTCTCTTCTCCGAGGAACATCGCTAAATAAATCCACGTGCGCTCCGAACCAAGAAGTGTGTGCTTCTGAAAATCTTCTTCTTCTACTTCACTTTTCCCCCTTTTACTTACTTTCAGCACTCCCAGCCCTCCACTACGCCCCCCCCCCCCCTCCCCCCGCCTTTCCCGTGTAGTGCCGTGGTGTCGAAGCGCCGACCGCTCGATACTAAAGAAGGTCTCGCGGAACTGGAAGTACTGTCGCAAACGCACCTGGAAACGAGGCTGTCGCATCGAATTCCATTTCTTGCTTCCGACGTACGATCGTGCTCTCAAGCCATTACCCGCCGAATTGCTAGGCAAAAAAAAAAAAACATGTCCGACCTAGTGTCTCAGGAAAAGACAGCCCCACTATCTCGACGAATGTCTGTGCTCTCCTGATCTCAAGTGCATATAACCGGCGTTTTTATTTTCCCTTTTATTGTTTTCATTTGACCTTTACCTTCTCCTTCGGTACGTGCGCGAGTTGCCGCTCGATGACATTGCGTGCTGGCATGTCTACACTGCGAAGCGGAAATAACCTTGTGGCCATTGTTTCGCGGTCTCTATTCCCTGTTTGTCTCCCTCTATACAAGAGCGCACCAGCGCCTGTCACGAAGCTCGACTTCCGTTCGATTAGTTGTTTGTTTTTTCCGTCTCCATTCGTGCTTGCACATGCGCATATGTGCTCGAGGCAATGTGCTCTCAGCATAGGCTTACTATGCACATTTCTGTCCTTGCTGATCGCGGAAACCTGATCACTGAAAACCAAGTTTATTTTTTCCTGTCTGCTGTCTGGGCCACGATATCGGGCGTCGCGATTTGAGACGACGAAAGAAATGTATATCCAGGCCTGTCCAATGCAGTTCCCGGGGAGAACGTGATGCAGTGAGAGAGAAATTCTCTCTCGATGAAGCCTGCAAGGAATGCTGGTCTAGTTTTTGAGCGCTTATGAATTTTTTATTTTATTACCGCGGCTAAACAGGCAGTTTCAGGGTGGTGTGCCTAAAAAATCGATTTACCTATATTCAGGTTCTTGCTTTATTTCAGCACGGCACACTGTGGATATTAGGTCTCTGTTTTTAAGGACAAAGAAAAAAAATTGTATTGCTTGCGAAGAAAAAAGAATCTTTGAACGGCAAAAATTTGATATCTTCCCACAAAAATTCACAAATATAATAAATATATTCAGGGAGAAAATTGGAGAAGTGGTAAATTTTGATTGTACGTTTTATGTGTTATGCCCTAAACGAGAATTCAAAGTTACAGAGCCCTACATGCTACATTTTCATATCAGTTAAAAAATATATAAAAATCAGTTATTCGCAGGAAGTGCTTTGGACTACTCCGGTCTGCAGCGATAAGTATAGTACTCTGGTTTAGGCTTGTTGGTTCATAGCTAAGTTGAGTCTGAAGACGGTGCAAACGAGAGAGGGACAAGGAAGGCACACGGCGCCTGTCCCGTTGTTTTCATGCTCCTCAGAATCGATTCAGAATTGAATTTAGCAATACTAATGTCTACCACGAGTCGTCTTGGACAAAACTCGATCCGCTACGCTGATAGCGGCACGGAACCGTTTAGAACATGACCAGAACCATCAGAGAGGCTCCAAAAGCGGCGGGTCTCCTCTGTAAGGGTAAGAGCGAAAGTTAAACGGGCGCCTGTCGGTAGCACGGGCTGGGCGGAACAGTCATCTGTGTCCGAACTAAAATCAGACTTCTTCTCACACAAAGGTGGCGCTTGCATCTACAATGTAAAGTTTCGATTCTACGGCATCACGAGAAAAACCACCTCTGATAAACAGGGTCAATGCGAGACGAGAACGCCAACTTGGACGCCACTTAGTTTTTATCAGGGAAATCAATTTCTTTATTTGAGAGCGAGATAGATGCTGCACTAACACATTTATATTTCAGTTTTCGTATGGACGCCACGCTCGCCGTAATCGCTCCGCGTCGACCGGTTTCGCGGGAAGTTTGAAAATACTCCCTCATACAGCTGAAGAAAAAAAAAACCTAATCTTTAACTGAAGCTCAGTTCTTTTGGAATATACCGGAGGGCTTTACTTGTCCAGTAGCAGCCCGGATTGCGAAGAATTCGCTATTTCGCTCAAATTCAACTTTTTGATTTGTCGCGGTAAGGAAGGAGCTAACTCGACGTACGTGACAACGAAATAACTGCGGAAAATAACTTTTTTATAATGTTCGTCAACACTTATCTGTTTTCAATCGCTGCATGTAATGTGTAGCTGCATGCATCATCGTGGCCGGCAATCTGCAGCTGCCACATGCTTCCTTGACCCTTCCCCGAATACTATATCACTCTTCTCAACGTGCAACTAATACAACTGGACGAACGTGTCCCAGACAAAACACGCTTTTTAGAGTTTTATTTGCTACATATTTATTTTCCTTTGCGGTTATAAATCTATGTAGCGCGTAGGTTCATATATAACCGTGAGCGGTGGGCAAGTGTCGGTTGGAACTTGGAAAATTTGCTGAAATGACCGAGAAACATTGGAAGTCATTGAAATAAAGCACTGCCCTTTAATGGAATCAGTTAATAGTAACGACAACGGTGTTCATGATGATGGCGATGATGCTGTAGAGAGTTCACTGCATGTCGCGCGCGAGTGCATATGATTATGATAATGATGATCGTATATTTCTATATTTAATAAACGACCATTGTGCCCCAGCGCTCAGACCTCCCCTGAAAACGAAAATGAGAAATTTCTTCTTATGATATGCTCTTCCTCGCAACGACTGATAGTATAGATTGCAGCAGTATAAAAGAGAACATTAGTTCGCTCTCGAGTATCAAGTGTACTTTTATTCCTCAATGGAAACTGGAAAACGGTATGAGATTCATTCTTCTAGAGCAAAGCAGATCACTAAAGACAATAAAATGCCTGCTTCTTATGCCTGGTACTTATTTGTAGTTGCATGAATATAAGGTGTTCTCTTTCAGAATATTTCGACGTGCACATATGACTACTTCTTATCGGTCGCCATCAGAATAATGTAACCGCAGACAGCGTGTCAATTGCCGTCGGTCGTGAATCGGCGCGAGCTCTTTCTACATTACAGGTCACAAGGCCTAGTTCAAATGCAGTACATTTCCATCTCCCCGCGTCAGCGGCGGCAGCAATCGTAGAGCGCATCTCACACTGCCTGCCCTGTAACAAGGTTGAGTAATTCAGTGCCGCTCACAGGGGTTATCTCTCAAAGTGCGTCGCGGTTGGCAAAAAAAAAATGGCACGGCTAATTATCTCTGACAAAGGTCTATCTCCCAAGAACATTGCCGCTGTCTCGACTCACTAACCACCACCTCCCCCTCTCCAGCGAACTCGATTCCCATTGGGCTATCACCTACTTGAGCTTGCAAAAAAAAAAACACAATTGACAGTTGATTTGCGTAGTTAGGCCCAATGGGAAATAGGTGGGCTAGCACTTTGGTTTTCATTTTGGTTCCGGTGGTCGGACCCATTGTTCATGAATGGAAGGCGTTCGGATGGTGATTACGGGTTGGTGCCCACTTATGCGGAATTAGACATTCTCTACTTTGCACTGGTAGATCCCTGCGAGTCCTCATATCACTCCTGGCGCCGTGGTGCAGCGGTTAAGCGATGCACCACTGCCCTGCGATGGCAGGTGCTGCCACCGGTGGGGCTTGTGAGACCCAGGTTGCTTCTCCCGAGCTACCTCTCGAGACCAACTAATAATTCGAGGAGCGGTTTTTTCGGCATAGCATTGGCAGCAGTGTAGTATTCACTTCAGAATACAGCTAAAATGTGCGAACTAGCAGGCTGGTTAACAAATATTGAATAGCTAACATTTAACTATTACTGTTCGGCTCATTAATTATTCAGAGGCGTGTATCCCACCGTAATATCCATAACATTTTTTTATAATTTCAATAATTACGAAAACGCGGTTATCCTCGGCGCTGTGGCACAACAAATTTTGGCTATTTCGATAGGTTGCGTGCACTGGAGAGGTTGCTCTGCCTGCAAACTTCTCGAAAGGGAATGTATTTTGGTGCGATGTAGCCAAAATTTGATTGGCCACTGAGGCGAGGGTATCCACATTTTCGAAATTCTAAAAACTGATATGGATATTACTTACAGTAGGCTACACGCCTCTCAATAATTAAGGAGCCTAACAGTAATAGTTGAAAAGTTAACTATTTAATATTCGTTTGTCAGCCTGCTAATTATCGCGTCTTAGCTGCGTTCTGATCTACGTACTACACTACTGACAGTGCTGTGCCGAAAAAAGCGCTCTTTGAACTCATAAAGCCTATATTGAAAGACTGTGTAAAGTCCTAGGTAAAACACCCTGTATATACGTACACACACACCTGGCACACGAGGCAGCTTGCCCACAACTCGCTGGGCCGCCTGCCGCAAAGCAGGCTTCAGACAAACAAGCTACCATGAAAAACACACAACGGCTAAATGCGAGGAATTGCCGCTATAAGTGCTATCGCACTCAAAACTTAACAGCTACAACAGATTCCATTAACTGTTGGCAATGCGACAGAATTAGCGGCAGTTGATGCCTTCACCGAACTGACGTCACTTCAGTTTTGATGACGTAACGTCCGGTCTGCTGACGGCAATTCTCTCCTTATGACATCACTTTCCTCGTGCCAATGGGAGTGCTCTGGTACGATGACGTCACTTTCTTTACAGTGAATGGGAGTGCCTCGGTGTCGTGACGTCACTTCCGTTTCCTACCTCCAGCCATTCTGCGAACTTATGACCGACGGCGCAATTAGGCCCATGGCGCATTAAATATGTAACCCGCCTGCGATCGTTACGTCGTGCCCCTTCGGCCGGCAACTTATGCGTGAAAAATAACGCAGTCCAGTAAGCAGTAACGGTTTTGTTTATGGTTTGGTTTATGAGGGTTTAACGTCCCAAAGCGACTCAGGCTATGAGGGACGCCGTAGCGAAGGGCTCCGGGAATTTCGACCACCTGGGGTTCTTTAACGTGCACTGACATCGCACAGTACACGGGCCTCTAGAATTTCGCCTCCATCGAAATTCGACCGCCGCGGCCGGGATCGAACCCGCGTCTTTCGGGCCAGCAGCCGAGCGCCGTAACCACTTAGCCACCGCGGCGGCAGTAAGCAGTAGCGATCAGCAGAGATCATCAGATATGGCTTTGTTAGCCCGTTGCTTTTTCACTTAGCTAGTCATGGGAAATGTGTTTCTGAGTTATTTATCCGACTTTATTTTTTCGAGGACTGGCCATGTGTATACTTTGGGGCTTTCAATATGCCGCAGAAGTTCGTGGAGAGGCTATTTTCATACAGAAACCTGAGCAGGCTCCGGTTTGTAGTGCTGTATTATCTAGGTTGTGTACTTCAGTGACATTCGTTGGAACACCAACAATGGTGGCAAAAAATAAAACCAGATAAAGAAAAATAACGGCGCCCTAGAGTGTACATACTACAGCGGCACTCCTGAATGGCGCTTATGTCTTCAGCGTAATTTTAAACGAGCACAGTAAAATAATTCTAGTGGCAATAAAAAAGACAAAAATTACCCTGAAAACTGCTTTCGCACCACTCCGCGCGCCGTGCCATTTTTCATTTTTTTATCAAGAGGAGCCATTTTTCATCGTACAAAGCCGTCAGCATCTTCCCGGCCCTCTAGGGAGACATGCTGGGAACGTGAAGCCGGCACAGAGTTTTCAGAAACGCCTTCGCGGGAGAAAATAATTAGGAGACGTCGTTAGGGAGCTCGCGTTCAGCCCCTCTTAAAACACAGCACTGTATCAGAGGCGAAGGTTATCCTCCAACTGAACGAAGGCCGACTGTACAGAGCTATTGGCGAGTAAGAGCGGTTCAAAATAGAGCGGGCCGGATACTGGCCAGCTGCGATATCCTAAAATGCTGTAGGCATTGAGCAAACCAATTATACAGAATTCTCTGGAACTGGTTTGTTTTAAAGCATCTGCCCGCGCTATCTCGAGCCCTCGTTCTTCCTTCTCTTCTCTCCTTTCTCTCTCTGTCTCGGCGTTAATTAATCGATGTTTACACAGTGCTGAAACTGCAATTGGGCTACAAGGAGGTCACTATACTGTTTTCGGTCACCTTTGGTTTCTCTTTCACACGCTCCCAAATATCAGCACTTGCGTGTTCTGGTATCGCACTTCGGCTTTGTCGGAAACGATGATGTCGAAACCGGGATCGAACCCGTGACCTCGAGCTCATAAACAGCCAAGTCTCATTGCCGCGTACATACTTGCCGGCGCCTATGCGAGAGAGAGAGAGAGAGAGGGAGATCGGGGGGAGGGGGAGAGGTGTGCGAATGTGTTAAGAGGAAAATTTCAGATACTTGCGCAGTATCAGTCCACTAGTAGTGCCTACGCATCCAGTCATCTAGTAGCACAATGGACGGAGGACGGAACATCAAAGAAGCGGGGAAGCTGGGAAAGGAACGTAATGTGTGAGGCTGATTTCCCACGGGCTGGTCAGCCCGCGGGAACTGCCTGCACGAGATAGGGCTAAGCCACACAAGGCCTATATAGGACATCCAACATGGGTTTGATGAGACGCGACACGACGATCCTGATTAGACGCTGGTTAAACCAACCCCCTTTATCATTCTCTCTGTCTCTACCTTGTCTCCTCAATTTTCTCTTCTCCATTTTGATTCCTCGCTCAGTGTGCGGCTGAAGCATCCACCCGGAGTGAACCCCTCTCTCTCTTTAGAACCTCCTCCTCCTCTTATGTTTCCTTCTTCCCTGCTTAGACAAGCTTCAACTTCGCAGGCCTCCTCTTCTCGGGCTGCGCAGTGTTGTTGCGGGGCGTAGCACTGATCTTTCGGGTCACTCATTTGAGGAGAGTATTACGATTGGTACCACTTTGCTGCAAGTACCTCTAGCAGACAAGGCGGATTCCCCGAGGCCTCCTCCGCTGCTGCAGTAGAGTGATTTGAGTATCGCGGCTAATATATCAACTCTGATATGTCACAATTTATTCGCGGTCACTGGGAGGAAGACGATGAGGATGACCTCTGTTGATTGGAGGCGATGAAGGCTCTGCGGGAATGGACGGCGTGCCCGCCAGTGAAAACACACCTCCCGATACCCACCGCTAAAAATGCATCTCCAACCCAAGAGCCCTTCATCCAGACGTAAAAATGCACCTTTGGGCACCCACCGCTGAAAATAACGAAATTCAACTCCGGAATACGAGCATATCACCTTCCGAATACGGATGAACGCGTTAACAACTAGGGGACACCGTGGAGAAGCTGTATTAGAGAACCCATCTTACCGGCATATAAATGCTCTATAGACAGTCTATAGATTTCTTGTAGACTCTATTGTCTTCCTATAGATACTTCTTTTTGTCTATTCATAGTCTATAGACTGTGTATAGAAAAAAGTCTACGAAAAGTGTATGGCCATAAATCAATATATTTTCTATAGACTGTCTAGGGTTGGCATTGCCTATAGACTGTTCCCTAAGGTTTGTCTGTAGAGTCTATAGTCTTTATAGACGGAAGTTTATGGACAGTCTATAGATTGTGTAAAGAAATTTTTGTAAGGGTAGTAAGTGAACTCTAATATATCTCCGTTCTTTCCCGATGACATGCCAGCCAACACGGGTCATTCATGTTGCAAACTCGTAACTGTCTTGTCATTTTTTTCAAAGCTGTAAACAGCAAAAAAAAATCACCCGATCTATAGTTGAAAATGGGGATTTCACGCTCTTTGTCAGCACCCTGTGTATCCGAGAACTGCAAGACGCGTACGTCGCTTTCTGACATAATATACGCCTCCGTCCGCCCATTTCTTTTATACAATACTTAATTTTTGTCCCAACGGAGGGAAACCAGCCCATTGTACGATATATGTCCTTCGCTTCTCTACTCTCTCCTCGCAAATACAACACTTCTGTTGCTTTTCCTTTCTTTATACGAGCAGTCGTCGAGTCTGCCTGCCAGTCTGCCTCGTTCTTCCTTCTATGTTTATTTTTTGCCTTCAAATGGCCAGTCGTATTCAAGACTCACGTATTGGGTCCATAGCAAGCAGCAGTATCCTATTCCGCATCTCCGTCATAAATTTATTTCGTTCTAATTGTTCTGCTCTTCTCCGTGCTTCTATTTGCGAGGCCTTGAATAACGTCTCGAAGCGGCGACGACAGTGACGATTCCTTCGAGCGAATCTTTTCTATCTTTCATTGGCACATTCAGTTCTTCCTTTTTTTCCTTTCCTTTGGGGAAGAATAGGTGCCGTAGTGGAGGGCTCCGGAATAATTTCGACCACCTGGGGATCTTTAACGTGCACTGACATCGCACAGCACACGGGCGCCTTAGCGTTTTTCCTCCATAAAAACGCAGCCGCCGCGGTTTTATGGAGGAAAAACGCTAAGGCGCCCGTGTCGAACCCGACCGCGGCGGCTGCGTTTTTATGGAGGAAAAACGCTAAGGCGCCCGTGTGCTGTGCGATGTCAGTGCACGTTAAAGATCCCCAGGTGGTCTAACGCAGCCGCCGCGGTTTTATGGAGGAAAAACGCTAAGGCGCCCGTGTGCTGTGCGATGTCAGTGCACGTTAAAGATCCCCAGGTGGTCTAACGCAGCCGCCGCGGTTTTATGGAGGAAAAACGCTAAGGCGCCCGTGTGCTGTGCGATGTCAGTGCACGTTAAAGATCCCCAGGTGGTCTAACGCAGCCGCCGCGGTTTTATGGAGGAAAAACGCTAAGGCGCCCGTGTGCTGTGCGATGTCAGTGCACGTTAAAGATCCCCAGGTGGTCTAACGCAGCCGCCGCGGTTTTATGGAGGAAAAACGCTAAGGCGCCCGTGTGCTGTGCGATGTCAGTGCACGTTAAAGATCCCCAGGTGGTCGAAATTATTCCGGAGCCCTCCACTACGGCACCTATTCTTCCTTTCTTTCACTCCCTCCTTTATCCCTTCCCTTACGGCACGGTTCAGGTGTCCAAAGATATATGAGACAGATACTGCGCCATTTCCTTTCCCCCAAAAAAACCAATTATTAAACCAATTATTATTGTGGCGGAGAAACCGAGGGGGGGGGGGGGGGGGGGGGGGGGGAGACGGGCGAATTCCGGGCCAGTGGGTAACGACGCAGATTTTTCCGTGTTTTGTTAACTCCAGCCATTTACTTTTTACTCCACCGGAACAGAACACTTCTTTTGCTATATTTTCGCGCTTATGCGACAACAGGGTGGTGTTCCTTCGTTAAAAAAAAAAATAATTGGACCCGATCCCTTGCCGCTAGTATGGCCCGCATAAAAATGTGGCGGAAAACAATTAGAAGAATAAAAAACAAAAGAGATGATCTGCTGAATGATGAGAGGGAAGATGAATTCAGGACACGATGGTGTAAGGGGCTTGCTTGACAAAAACGTAATTTTGGCAGGATTAAATCAAAGGAGGTGTAGCTAGGCCTACAGATGACAGCGAAGGCAGTGAAGGCCTCAAACCGGAGAAAAAAAAGAAAAAAGTAATCGCACTAGGGCTGCCTTGGATGACGGCTTTGCATAAGCAAGGAGCGGAACAAAGGGGATGTTCGAGGAATAGTAAGAACCACCGCCCTTGTGTCGAAGGAAATAAAACGTCAAGACGAGAACGTTAGGAGAGAAAATTAGAATTTTCAAGGCCCGCCAAGAACAGAGAAAACAGCGTGATAGTACTTGGAATGCATTTTTGAACTAGTAAAAGACAATGTCTACATAGCGTTGATAAGATAGGGCGCAAAAAAAAAAGAAATCCTCAACTGTTAAATATAAAGGGGGTAACAAAACTCAAAGGAAAGTCAGGGCTGAGCAGAAAAAATAATCAAAAACAGTGTTTACGTTACACCGCTGTTCATCCTAAAAGTTGTTAAAGTACTTGCAAATCGTCAAGAAAGATGGTACAGAGAGAAAAAAAAATCTTTATTGTAACGAAAGAATTTGGGGCACGCAGGCCCTTGAGTCCACGCACGACCGCACACCGCTCAAGTGTAGTTTATCTGTAAATTTATCCGAGGTCGAAGTTTTCGTTATCAACTAGGTCATGTAGTGCAAAGAGAAGATAGCAGACGGTCCCTTCGGGAAAGAGAATGAATTCTGAGAGAAGGCAAGCGTGGCAGGTGGCGGCAAAAGTCCGGTGAGCGGATAACGTTGGAAAGTTTGCAGGCTTAAGGCGGCCGCAGCTGGCACCTTAATTGGATGTAAATGGGAGATGCCTTTGTCTTGAAGTGAGCATAGTTGAGCTGATGATGATCGCGATTGGCCAGAACATGCACATAGGCCAATCGCGGACTTTCGTTACGTGCGAGTAGTTTGGAGCGATAAGATTATAAGCGTCGATGTCTGCACCTCCGTGCGTTTCCAGCGAAATATCTCACATAAGATTTCCGCCTCAAAAGCCACCGTTTGGAGCCGCTGCAAAGTAGCTTTTTGTATGGCGTATTCCAATCGGTCCCGAATGAACCTGCAAAGGAGCAAGATATCCGTCGTCGTCCAGTCAGAGCTGAAGATCTGAATCTAAATCGCTCATCGAAACATACTCTCCAGCTTCGCGGAGCAACAAAAAATTGCTCCGGATCGCTAATTGGAACACACCGTAAGTCTCTGCAATCTTCTTGTGCTTCTTTCCTTGTCCTCTTTGTTTTCATTTTTTCCTTCCTTCCTCATTTTTTTTCTCTTCCCTTTCTTGACTCCCGCTTTGATTCTTGTTCACTACCTCTTTTTTTCTCGTTCTTTTCTCTATTTCTACTCAACCTTTGTTTCTTCATCCCTTTTTTATTCCTTCCTTCTTTTCTTTCCTTCTATCTGACCCTCTTCTTTGTCTCATCTCTACACCTTCTAAATACAGGTAGTTAGTTCTCAAAAGGAGCCCCTGGCGAAGCCTTATATATACGTTTTTCGTACAGCTTTTGGACGTTGCTATACAATGCCGAAGACGAAGCCATGCTTTGCAGCATCGGCGTCGGCTTTTCTCTTACTTCTCTGTACAGCTGAGCCGAGGCAAAGACGCAAGAAAGAAGCTCAGAGGGCGATCTTTTATTACGCCCACCGTGCGTTGCGAAGCTCGGAGCGACGTCTAGCATAGCTGCATCGCGTCTGAAGAAACGCTGTCTCTCTATATCGTCCCTTTTCGGGTTTCGTCTTTCAGGAAACTTCGTCATACAAGCACTCGTGCACAAGCAACCTCGCTAGGAAGCCCTCGTCGTCCAGTTCGGGTTTTCAGACACTCCGTCTGGCAGCGACAAGTTGCCGAAACACCACACTCAGCGTTGCTGCAGTAGATTACGCAATTTCAGTGCAGTATAAAATAGTGTATTGCAGCGCAATACCTATACGGAAGACAGCCTGCGAAGTGGCATAGTCTTCGAATTCCTTAGCGGAGAGCTCTCGCATTCAAGTTGTTCCTAAACACGATGTTGCCCAAGTGTCCCTCAGTTACAAAAAACGTGTGAAGTGGGACGTCCATGGCAGGTCCCGAGGACGTCCCGCCTGTGGACATGTAGCTTTACACAGTGTAGCACACTTCCATGTCACGGCAAAGACGTGCATACAAGAAGAAGGATGAATACTACGGCAGCATACTGTTTATTTGATCAATTTGTGTAAAATAAACAGTAACGGAACAAAGGGCTCTAGCTTCTTTGGAAGCTTTGCGCAGCACAACACACTGGCTATGCGCTGCGGCTGAACAAAGAAATGTGCCGAGACATTTCATTCATTCATTTCATTTATTCATACTGTCAGCCCTGGGCGGGCTATTACAGGAGTGGAAATCAAACTTGAAACAGAAAAAGAACACATTAAACAAACACTGAGATCAACACTAAATTTCATACATAATTGTGTTTGCCACTTGAACAAAACGAAAACATTGTCATAGAAATCAAGCAGAACATAAAATATTGTGCAGTTTATCTAAAAATTCGCTTAGTGATTGTGACGTGACAACGGAGTTTGGTAACATATTCCATTCCTTAATGGCTCTCGGGAAAAAACTAAATTTAAAGCAATCATTTCTGACAGGCGGCATTGGGATGTACAAACTGTGACGATGGCGTGATGTTTCCCCTGTTTTAATTTCAAAGTATTTTGTTTGATCGATTTTCAAGTAGTGGTTAGCGATCTGGAAAAGAAACTTGAGTCTGTCGCATTTGGTTCTAATGTCAAGTGTTTGCAAATCAGCAGATTTACACAAAGAAGTTGGAGAAACAGAATAACGATACCTATTAAATATAAACCTTGCTCCGAGACGCTGGATTCTTTCCAGCTTAGAACAGTTGGAAGCAGTGTACGGGTCCCAGACAACTTTTGCATATTCGAGGATAGGCCTAACTAGGCTTTTGAAAACCAGACTTTTTATTTCAGGAGTTGCACTGCACATATTGCGTCTCAAGCTCCAGAGTGCCTTGGAAGCCTTAGTACATACATTATCTATGTGTGAATTCCAGCGTAAGTCAGATGTGAGTGTTACTCCAAGGTATTTAAAATTACTTACTCTAGTTAGTAATCTACCATTAATGCTGTAACTGTAATCAAGGACAGTTTTCTTTCTTGTAATGGTCATAAAAACTGTTTTGTTTGAATTTAATACCATCTGCCACACCTTACACCATTCATGTATTTTCTGCAAGTTTTGATTGAGTTCTGCCTGATCTTCTGGAGTATTAATTTGTTTATAAACGATGCAGTCATCTGCATACAGTCTAACTAAAAGACATCCATGATTCAGACATGCGAACGTGACGTCAACAGCATAGGCTGCGGATGGCCGATTTCTTCTCCGGTTCACTGGTTGCATCGCGGATCCTGCCTATTGATCTGTGACGAAAACAGCCCCACGTGCCAATGGAACCGCATGTGAGGCAGCGCACGTCGCGAAAGAGCGCGTTTCTCTTTCACCGGACAGGCCGTGCCAGTTTTGGGGCCGCATTATGAAACAGTTCATTTCGTTTGATCATCTGACATCGCTCGCCGCTCTTTGCGACGTAACTGCTGGAACATGACGTCACGCTGGTCGTGGCATAAGCTCCCTTCACGCTACTTTTTAAGGTGAGAGCTCTTATTGGGAGTCCACTCTGAACCGTTGTGTGGCTTAAGCCTGTTATAATTTCTGGCACCGCGCCAAGCTGGTCCAAGCCAATCCAAGAGGCCATGAAGCCAAGAGAGAATGAGAGAAAGAAGAAGACTTGAGAAGAATAAAGAAGGAGAAGAATGAGAGAAAGAAGGAACAGAGAAAAGAGGAGTAGAAAAAGAAGAGAACTGGAGAAAATGGAGGAACGCTGTTGTGGAGAGTGTAATGGGTATGATGTATCTCGCCGAATGTTTTAAAAAAACCGTACCCTAGTTCAAGCCGGTAATTTTTATTTCTTTTTTGCATAAGCGCACAACACGTTCATGCCGCGCTGGTGAACAGACACTGATGCCGACGACTGACGGAGCACGTTGACGCGCTTGACATGCCTGAGCAGCTGTACAGGTACTATTCTCGTATCGAGAAGGAAACTATTCGGTGCAGCTGTGCGACTAAGCAGTGAAGCGTGATTCCTGTGACTCAGCCGGTCTCGATACGGCGTCAGAACGCTGGCTAGATGTGACGCCGCGACTAGACATGTCGTTCCTGTGGATGGTTGTTTGCTGTCTCACCTCTTTTTGTTTGTACTCTCGTTTGGCGTCGCGACAAGTTCCAGCAGAAACGAAATGAATCATTACGTAATACTATCCTTGGAATCAGCCCGCTTGCAGGACAATTCCTGCTTGCTTTTTGAGATTTTTTTTCAGTGTTGGTCCTCCGGTGTGTTCTGATCACGCATCAGGAATATCGCAGCCTTGTAGTGTTTTTTTTTTTGCTTTGTCCAAATAGGTTTAAAGCCGCTGCTTTTGGGACCACTTTTTGGAGTAATGTCCACAGGCAACTGTGCTTTTCTGCGACACAAACATTGCCTCTTCGTCGCTATCTGGTCCGTGTGTGCAGAACGAAAACGCAGAAGTCTAATAGTTGGTCATTTAAGGAATGCTGTGAACAGAGTCGACACTCACTGTTGGTTGTTAAGGTATTTGACGAGCGTACAAGCGAATTGTTTATAACGCTTGAGATATCATCGCTGCGTCAAGCAATACATCACTTTTGCTCGCGCGGCCAGGCTCAGTTCAAGTTCAATTTTCTGCTAAGTGCTGTCTGAGTCTGTTTTGCTCAACCTACTCCCAAGCCATTCACTGCAACGAAAAGAGGAAGCTGTACAAAATACAACGCCATCATCGATTCAAATCACTCCGGAAAAAAAAAATCGCAGTTTCTCTGATCGCTTTTTGCGGACAAGTGCCGGGATTCTGCTTGTCGATAAAAAGAGCGTTTCGAGGGGTTGCATTGGGCGGCGGTTGACGTCTTTGAGAAGAAATGATTCGTGACGTGTGTAGCCTCCTGCGCAGGATGGTGCCTGAGCAAGTGCAGAGATGCTCGGACTGCCCTGCACTCCGGACGGCACTGTCAAGCGTCTCTAGGTTTTTGCGGCGAACGATCGCCAATTTTTCGGACTTTTGCGCGCTTTCAAGCGCTGAGTTCGTGATGGATTTCGACCGGGAAGCAAATATCGTGGATCAAAACCCCTTTCTTTGGCGGGCGCGGTCACTCCATCTTTATAAGGACAGCCAGACAAGAATTCTCGACCTCACTTACACAAACCAGACCAAACCACTCTACTTCATCACCGTCCTACGTTGCCTTAAAAGCGGTTTCTTTCACTTCAACGGCGGCAAGATGCTACGTTCATGGCAGTGAATGAATTCCCTCAATTCTGCTTCTGTTTAGCTAGTAAGGAATCAAGAAAAATATATCTTTAAGGAAAAGTTGAACGCGAACTTTCTGGATTGAACTTTCGGATCATGGAACTTTCCTTAAAGAGCTGGCTGAAAATTCAAGCGCCTCAAACCGCCGACCTAAAAGTTCACTGGTGGCAAAGCGATGGGAAGGACGTGCAGTCGTAAACAGTTTAAGAGGAAAAAAATGTTTTTCACAAAATTGCGCACTTTTCTGGTTACTTCTTAATTGAATTTGAGAATGATTTTTGGATATTATATGCCAGGAGCAAAACTACAGTAAGAAAACAGAAATAACTGGGCTTGTCAGTCATAATTATGAAGTGATCAAACAACGAATGGGATGATAAAGTCTATTGAAATCCCATTGATCAATTCCACAAATTGTAAATGTAAAAGAAAATATTCCCATATACTACTTATATTCAGTGACTCCTGGTTTGCTTCACACACACACACACACACACCCATATATATATATATGTATACACACATCGAAGTATACGCTCCGTTTAAGGAAACATTTTTATTTTACTCGACGTTTCGGTCGGAGGGCCGATCTTTTCCAAGAATGAAAAAGATCTTGAAAAAGATCGGTCCTCCGATCGAAACATCGAGAAAAATAAAAATGTTTCCTTAAACGAAGCGTATACTTCTATATATATATATATATATATATATATATATATATATATATATACACGCAGTGAAAAGGTCACAGCTGGTACGGTTATCTTGGTTTATTTGCCAACAGTTTCAGACGGTGGACCGGCTTTCATCAGGGTTTTAAGTCGAATAAGTCGAAGGGTTTTAAGTCGACTTAAAATCCTGATGAAAGACGGTCCACCGTCTGAAACTGTTGGTAAATAAACTAAGATAATCGTACCAGTCGTGACCTTTTCACTGTATGTATATATATATATATATATATATATATATATATATATATATATATATATATATATATATATATATATATATATATATATGCGTGTGTGTGTGTATGACGGGCATATATCTCTAGTCAATACAGCGCACTAATGCACGCATCGCAGTGGATTAGCTGATCGCACATTCGCTGTGCTTTCTCTCTAGCTCTCCGCTGGCGAAACCTCGCGTGGCCTCCCTCCCCATCCTCGGCCACTACACTGCGCGGCCGGCGCAGTTGCTCGAGTGCTCTCAACAACTCCGCACAAACGGCCGCACCGTCACGCAGCCGTCATACTGCACCCCCGCCGCCACCGCTAGGCACTGCCATGCGCCACTCGACGCGCGGCGGTCGATATACCACCCCCTTTCCCTCGCGCACTTCCCATCTTTGCTCCGGTCAAAGAAAACTTGTCCCGCACTCAGTATCTCTGTACTCGTGCAGTGCCGCTGAAGTTATAGCTTCGTCTAATAGGGACAACTATGGTGTCTCGATGCCAGTGCCGGGTGGAGACAACTTAAGAGACGCCGCCATATTGAATCACAACTGGCCTCTCCCATGTACCGCGAAATGCTCGACTGGTAGCCCAGTGTAGCTCTCGCTGCAAAAGGCCGTTCAAGTGAAAGCACTTTGAAGCGCGCCGAGAGCATGAACGGCGCCGTTACAAACGCTAGCGCCGCTGATCCCGTGTGATTCAATATGGCGGCGCCGCTGAAGTTGTCACCACCCTGGCGGCGCTGGCATCGAGGCACCCTAGGGACATCTTTCTCAAGGAACATAGTGGGCAGCGCCACCTATTTTAGTTTTTTTTTTAAGAAAAGAAAACACAGGCAGGTTTTGCTGAGAAAATTGTGTTTAAAAATAGGTTAAAATTTGCGACCTAAAGACCGAAAGGGACTCCGTGATCTCAGTTTTCAACTGCTTAGCGGTCCGACCTATAGCCTCCGTGATCCAAGACCTGAAACTCCTCTTGACGCCAGCTCGGTTTGAATGCCACAATGACTAAAGGTGGCGACACATATATGTCATTTTTTTGCCTTTTCTATCTTATAAAAGCTCCGCTTTCGGTAAAAGTAGCCTACTTGCTCATTAGGCGGCGTTAATCAACCGATTAAGGCCAACTTCACTTTAAGGAGCAAATTTTAAAAGAGACCCTTTTTTAAAGGGGGACACAGCGCCATTTCTTTAAAATAGAAAGCGAAAACAACATCAAACAGTTTTCATCTCCAGTAAAAATAGATTGTTTCACAGTTTTGCGCCTTTCTTTTATATTTTTCGTAAGCAGCAGCAGACGCATTCATGGGTGAGAAAGTTGGAGTTTAAAAGTGACACTTTCTCTTTTTGTCTCTAGTTTCAACCTTGTGACGATTACAGTTAAATAGGCACCGTGATCACCAATTAGAACTGACTAGTATTTCGTGAAATCAGACCCATTCCAATAAGAACGCAGTAATCAGTAGGTGCAGGTCAACTCCAGCTTACTATTAGTGTCTCCTTAGCGACTTTATCCGCCTTTACAAGTGCAGTTTTCTCAGGCAGAAATTTTGAAAATTGAAAAATTGTAACAAACTGTTATGTAAATATTGAAGGGAATAATTCATTGTTCTGGTAGGTAGCAAAATCATTCTTTTAAATTGTTTCCATCGATCGCATCGAACAGTTATTACGACTGCCATAGAAAATCAGTGGGGAACGCTTTTGATGACAGCAAAAACGTGAATAGAAAAAAATACAAGACTGCCGTAGGCGGTCTTGCGATATATTGATTGTTATTGAAAAACCTTACCTTATATGAAAAAAAAATTGCGTTCATAAACGGTTTGCCGTTCAAAAATGCTTTTGTCCGGAATGGTTGGGTATGTCTACAGAGTTGGCCTGACAGCCCCATGCCAGGAGGAAAAAACGCGAGCAACTTCCTTCCCGGATAATTGGAGAATAACCTCCGCTGAAGCCGTAACTCCGTACACCATCCGTTGTGAATGTAACTGAGTGAGGAATTGGCGCTATAGCGTCTGTAGTAAAGAACAAGATCTAACCACAAGAAGAAAGGACAAAAGGTCTCTCTCTTTCTATCCCTTTTGAATTCCTGACCAGTGTTGCCGTTGCAACCATCGGGCATACTTTTAGTGTCTCGGGAACTCCGTTAGTCGCTTTATGGGCACGCGATGCATGCAGTTATTCTCGTAAACAAACTGATAGTATAGCACACAAAAATACGCAGGTTTGATTTAGGTGTTGAAATTTTACCCCGTACCTTGATATATTACGGCAATGAATTCCGCAGATAAATCGAGGGGAAATTAGTTTCAAATTAACCATGGTTACTTTTTCGGTGTAGGTGTTGAGTACATATGAGACGGATTTCTTCTTTTTTTTTTCGGCATACTGGTACGTCGCATCTATCTCTTGTCGCATTTCACCTGCGTTTTCGGGAGTTGCCGGCACGGTCACTCACGGGCTGATGTTGATTTACAGCCCTGTTGTCATCATCACCATCATCATCATTAGACAAGTTACATCCATCTCAGCAAAGATGTCTTCCCCCATTGATCCCCAGTCATTCATGTCCTGCGCCATCGGCACCCAACCTATCCCAGCAGATTTCCTAATCCGATCTCCTTAACTGACTCTCTACCACTCCGGGCCACATTCCTCTTTCCTTTATAAGCCTCTCTCGTACAATAACTGAACAACTGTTAACTTTCCTCCGCGTTACAATAGCCGCGGCCCAAGGCAATCTCTCTCTTCTTGATTTCACATAGGAGCTCATTAGGTCGAGTTTGTTCTCCAATCAATCCCGCTCGCCTTTGTTCCCTTTTTTTTTTTGTCCCTGGACGCTACCCCTATCTATTTTCTTTCCACAGCTCACTGCACTGTCCCTAACCTAATTTCTAGCTTTTCCGTTAGCCTCCAAACTTCCGACCATATGAGGAAGTACGAGTAGGAAGCAGTTCTGTACCTTTCATCTGAGGAACCCTGTTCTGCAGTGCCCTTTAAGAGAATAGGTCATTTCTTTTGAACAAGTGACGGAATAAAACAAGAAAACGAGTCAATAGTAACTGACATTCGTCCTTTATATATGAAACAAGGGAGCCAGTAGTGAGTACTTCCCTTTTATTTCAAGTGTGCATTGAGGAAGATTCCCTATAATATGCTGGACTAACAAGTAGCGGACTACTTATCCAGAACGACGTAGGTGCTCTGCTGAAACATTCGCAGTATTGCGAGCCCGCTATTACGCTCGGTGCAATACCCTCCACAGCGCTGCACGGTATTAGGGAAAAGGGGATAGACCGGCGGAGCGGGCAAAGGGGGAGAGGGGACGTCTCGTAATGACGACGTGGGCGGCGAGCAATCCCGCAGGAAGTTGCGGCTGCGTGCGAAGAGAACCGACGGCGGGGGAAGCGCACGCTAGGGACGGTGAGTTCGCGCAGAGGTCGTTACGCCTACGCACAGACCGAACGCGTGCGTCTTCCTCGCCCCGTAGGGAAATTCGGCTGCCTCCGGGGACGAGCAGCAACGAGCGCGTGCGGGACGCTGCCTGGGCAGAGTGTCGCCACAAAGTCGGGAAAGAAGAGGGGAAATAGGGCCACTGAGGTGAAGGAACGGGGTCCAGGAATGAGTACGACAAATATGGCAGGCTATAGGACACCATAAGGTCGAGACATCCCCAAATATAGAAATGCAAGCGGAGCAAGTTGGTGGAAGTTCATGCATACTAGGTTTCAGCGCAGGTTCTGAACGCGTGGGACGCTGCAGGGCACAGTGTCGTCGCAATGTCGGGATCAAAAAAGGGAATTGGGGACACTGGGGGTGAGCGGCCGACAGGAAAGCAATTTAGCGCAGCTAGCAATCTTTCTCACGCTCGCAGTGGCAAACGTACATGTGGCAACTTTTAATTTGCAGCGCTAACCTACGCCTGCCTTGATTTGTTTCTGGCACGTTCGTTATGCATCACCTCCGTATGGGTAAAGTACTGAACAAGAAAGGTTTCTCGTCGGCCGTCTCCAGCTTGGGCTTCTTGCTGCTTCTGTTACGAGATTACTCTGAAGACACTGCAGCGACAGTTCATGTTTACTGCGCACCGTGAAACACACGAGGACCAGAGACATATAGAACGACAATAACGGGCGACCCTCGTGTCTCGTTCTGTGTCGGTAGTCCTTGTGTGTTTCGCGACATGCAGTTGACGTGAATGATCTTCAACTCATTTATACGGGCCTTTTTTTATCTTTTTCCAAGTCCACGATGTAATTTCGAAACGAACGAATGAACGAAAGAACAGATGAATGAATGAATGAATGAATGAATGAATGAATGAATGAATGAATGAATGAATGAATGAATGAATGAATGAATGAATGAATGAATGAATGAATGATCAGGGAAGATAGTGACTACGATAAAGTACGGAGGCAAGCAGGACTCAAAGGGAATGTCAGAGCCAAGACCAAGGTGACACTGAGATGCACAAAGAGGACTTCCGAGCGCGCTTACACTTGGACTATCCTGTTCCCATACCGTGGCTGCTTACACAACCATACACGCAGTGTTTCCTCTGGCCGTGCCTATGCTCAACGCACGCAGGACCCAGCCTCCAGACTCCTCCTAACCTATACATACACTTCTTCCGGCGAGAGGTGTCTTTCATTTTCTTTCCTTCGTTTATTCTTTTTCATCGTCTCTTGTTCTAGTCTACCTCGTCAAGCTCTCCGCCAGGGAAGATCTGCCTGCGGCCGCGGGCAGAGTAAACAAAGCGGAAAGTGGTATGATCGAGATCTCTTCAGGAGGGAACATCCGCGAACGCTCACAAAGACTAACACGCGCTGCTGACTCACTAGCAGGCGCGCACACCGGGCGGCAGCACGAAGGAAGTATATACATAAAAAAGGCGGACGGCCGAGAATACGGAGGTCCCGGCCGTAGAATTAGGTTTGTTTGCATTTCTGGGCTGGAAGGCAGGAATGGTCTCCCGGGGATGCCAGATCGCGAGCACGGGGCCTCTGCTTGGTTGTGCTGCACTTTCTTCTGGGGTCGTCGGCGGAGAAAAATTAAAAAAAAACGAAAAGAAAACTGAAAATTCAGCTGCCTGAACACGCGGTGGAAATGGAGGTAAGGTAAGGAAGGGAGCATGTGGGCCGGTCAATTCTGCCCTGGAAAATAACCTGCAGGCCGAGCTCTGGAACTGAATATTGACTAGCGGCGGGACGTGTTTATTCTTCCACGCTCCTGTGAGTCGCGTCTTCCCATTGGCTGGCGCTGCTGGCTCGACAGGGACGCCAGATCGGTCGAGGGCGTTGATGGAAATGCGCCAGACGGGATCTCAAATGGCCCGCGTCTGCCGTTGCGATTTTCTCCGGGACTGATTAGCCTCCTTGCTTAAAAAAATAAGAAATACTAGCACCCTCACAAATCAAATGCAATGGTTCTTTTTTACTCCTAATCTTCTCCTATCACGTCGTCGTACGGTGAAGAGCGGTTTTCTTTTTCATGTGGTTTATTTGACTAGCTCCTTGGATTTATTTTAATTTTAAGGTTACATCTTTACATCTTTTTGTGCACTTCTTTAATTTTGCTGTCTCATTTTTATTTGTGTTATTGATGCACTTAAGAACAGGGGGTCCCCCGGACAGTTGGTACCTCTGGACCTCCTCTTGCAATAATTAACTCATATAGTCTTTATATGTACCGAATCAAGAAAATAAAAGTCATATCAAACGTGCACACAGCAAAATTAGAAACAAGTTCATCCGGGCCCATAGCAATTTGCCAGCAAATAGAAGATCCAGAGATGTCCGCGATCGAGAAATCGCATTAGGAAGGAATTCTTATTGACGAAGAAAATCATGTTATTATTTTTTCTTTTTGATGCAAAGGAATTTGTTCATTAAACTGTTGGAAGGGTCCACCGTAGATCAGACAACACGCATACGGTAGTTACCGATTTCCAGAATCCCCAATTCAGATCATTCACAGTACTCGACAACAGATAGAATCAATGGTCCAACTGTTCAGTGATCTGTGCGCTGCGGTTTCTCGAAGTCCATTTGACGGCACAATACAATATTAAATGTAGTTTATTTCACTTTATCTGATAAGCTGAAATCTTTTGTGCGCACACTATTTCCTTTCCACATTTATCCTCGTTCCATGTTTGAGACGAGCTTCTCGAGTCCTGCTCGCTTCCCACGGCTACGCATACGTATCAGATATGTAGCATGCACCATGTGTATTATCCAGCATGTCCAATGGTGCTTTATGGTCCTTCCTAGCTGTGAATCTCGGGGAAGATATTGCTCATGTGCATATAACACAAAAACGTCTTCCTTTCGGCAGCTGATTCCCCCTAATTAAGGGTCATTACGGCGTTCATTTATGCAAATATAATTTGCAAGCAGGTTCATGAATTCATACGTACCTTAGGGCAGTTCTCGTATTTTGGAGTATTACATGTCTGGTGCCCAACACTGGGAGAGCCCTCATTTAAACCTTATATTGATATCATGATATAGTGAATATTGTCAATATTATGATGAATATTGGCAGTCCTAGTAGTAGTAGTAGTAGTAGTAGTAGTAGTAGTAGTAGTAGTAGTAGTAGTAGTAGTAGTAGTAGTAGTAGTAGTATGGTTTATGGGGGTTTAACGTCCGAAAGCAACTCAGGCTATGAGGGACGCCGTAGTGAAGGGCTCCGGAAATTTCGACCACCTGGGGTTCTTTTACGTACTCTGACATAGCAGAGCACACGGGCCTCTAGAATTTCGCCGCCATCGAATTTAAACCGCCGCTGTAGTAGTAGTAGTAGTGGTAGTGGTAGCAGTATAATAGTAGTAGTATAGTAGTGGTAGTTGTAGTAGTAGTAGTAGTAGTAGTAGTAATAGCAGTAGTAGTAGCAGTAGTGGTAGTAGTAGCAGTATAATAGTAGCAGTAGCAGTAGTAGTAGTAGTAGCAGTAGTAGTAGTAGTAGTGGTAGTAGTAGCAGTATAATAGTAGCAGTAGTAGTAGTAGTAGTAGTAGTAGTAGTAGTAGTAGTAGTTGTTGTTGTTGTAGTAGTAGTAGTAGTAGTAGTAGTAGTAGTAGCAGTGATAACAGTAGTAGCAGTAGTAGTAGTAGTAGTAGTAGCAGTAATAGCAGTAGTAGTTGTAGCAGTTCTCATGGAAGCACAGAAAACGTATACTTAAATGAAAAAAAAAGAACACTGTAAGTCTTTTTTTCTGTCGGAAACCAAAAGATCACGCTTAAAATAAGACAAAAAAAGGTATAGCTGTCTGAACCACTCCAAGCGCCCATGCTGTCTGGCCGGTTAAACGGCGCGCTCGGCCGGAACTGTCTCGCGCGTGACAAATTCGGCGTCGAATCTAACCCCCCTCATACAAACTTCAGCGCTGTCATTTTGGCACGAGAGTTCTGCCATAACGACAGGCGAGCTTCTTCGACGAAAGCCACTTCCGGTTCAGCCAGCTTGCGCTTCAGCAAACATCGCAAAACCGAAACTGACGAGACGCAGCGAATGTTCCCAAAAAGAGTACGCAGAGGGCGCAGCACGAAAGGGGTCGAGGCACCGCCCGCACGACAGGCGAGGCTTTGACGGCTTCATGCCTGGCCCTCCACTGCGGGGCACATACACAGAGTCCGTACATCTCACTGAGCTCGGTGGCGTGCCCAGGGTTCATCGAAGCAAGTCCGTCAGCTGGCAAGGAATCGAGTCCATCGTTCACTTACTCTTTGTCTCCCCTTTTCTAAGTATATTTTTTCTAGATACTTTTTCTTTGCTACCATCGCACCATCATCTTCCTAACCCGGTGCTGACGGTCGCCGTTCCTGACTGGCTGCCCTAAAAAAAAAGGAAGAAGAATTAAAAGCGAAAGAAACCTGAAAAGACAGTCGGAAGGAAGTCGATAAACATTTCTTGCGGGGCGTGACTTTGTAGCTTCCTGCTGCCTATCGCTATCAGTACTCACCCCCCCCCCTTTCTCTTTTCGGTCATTAAAACGGAGAAACCTGAACCAATATTTGTTTTTCCGCGGGAGATATTTGTGCGTTTTTGTTTATCCTGAGCTGGAAATATGAGGACGCGAGCCCAAAGTGGACGGCTGCAACTTTGCAACGTTTCATTGCTGCCGACGTTCATCCTGTTTTCGTCATTTTTTTTTTATCTTGAACCAATATTTGCTTTTCTGCAGGAGATATTTTTGTGTTTTTGTTTATCCTGAGCTGGAAATCTGAGGACGCGAGCCCAAAGTGGGCGGCTGCAACTTCGCCACGTTTGATCGTTGCCGACATTCATCATGTTTTCTTCATTTTTATCTATTTTATTATATTGGAATATGTGCACTTCAGAAGAACTTGACCTTATCGTGTAAACTTTTTCGAAACAAACTTGTGTCAAGAATAACCGTCAAACAAAAAAAAAACACTTTGGCAAAAACTTAGCCGACCGCGGCGGCTACGTTTTTATGGAGGAAAAACGCTAAGGCGCCCGTGTGCTGTGCGATGTCAGTGCACGTTAAAGATCCCCAGGTGGTCGAAATTATGCTGGAGCCCTCCACTACGGCACCTATTTCTTCCTTTCTTCTTTCACTCCCTCCTTTATCCCTTCCCTTACGGCGCGGTTCAGGTGTCCAATGATATATGAGACAGATACTGCGCCATTTCCTTTCCCCCAAAACCAATTATTATTATTATTATTATTATTATTATTATTATTATTATTATTATTATTATTATTATTATTATTATTATTATTAAAGGCGCAAGATTCGCAAATAGCTTTTTTATTTGGCAGCATACGTTCAAGTTTTCTTTTTCTGCCTGTTATAGTGAAGTACTTTCCACGTTCTCTGCACAGATGCGCTATTTTTAAGTATTAGATATTCTGTAAATCAGTAAAACAGTATAGGGGCCCGGAAATGCCAATATGTCTGATTTTCAAAGCGCACAGCAAAAGCCTCTGCAACAAGTATAACATATCGAAAAGCCATCTTCTTTAAAAGCGAACAGTGTTGTGTACCTACTACTTCTCTCAAGAAGATACTGACAGCCACAAATATAGTAAACTTCTAGTGGAATGCAGCAAATTATGACACTCATACTAATGAAGAAAGGTATATCCCTCTTCAAAGAGCAAATTATAGCCATCAGATTATCGCAAACATCTTGCCACGGCTGTTAAATTCGCACCTCGAAACTGACATTGACATCTTAGCCTTGACGCAATCGGAGCTCATCTCTCTTGTGAAAATTATCATTTAAACAACCCTGGTATATTGTAACCATGCTGTTTTATGTTCCTTTTCAACGTGTTCTATTTCATCTGTCCGCAAATACTTAAAGGGGGCTTGGGACCACTCAAGCTTCCATATAGCCGATTTTGCCTTGGCCTCCTCCATTTGCTTGTAAATGGGCCCAAATAAACGCAATTACATGAAATTTAGTGAATTTAATGTAGATACGTCAGTGGGGTTGCATAATAAACAGCTGTAGTTTGTGTACGTAAGAGGATAACAGTGCAGGGGGAAAACGAAAGTGTGCGTTTCAGCGGTAAAGGTAGGAAAACGCTAAAGTTGCTTGACCTTATTTATAGAAGTGGTGATATAAAACCGCAATGCTTCAAGGTACACTACGGACTACACCTTCAAATTATTGTTTTCGGTACAAATTGATTATCTCTCTTTTTCTGCAGCGCTACTCAAGCAGCACACCTAGTTGACCGAATATTGGAAAGGAATGGCCACAAAATGGTCCTTTATAGCGCCAACATTTGCCAATATATTTCCAATATTTCGCCGATCACCTCTGCTGTTTGTATGTTCCCGTTTGTCCAGCAGCAAAAAAAAACAATTTATCAGCGAGAAAATTAGATATCCACATCTTCCCTCCAGTCGGTTCAAACTCGTGACATTTCTACCGAAAAGGACGGGTTTCCACCCTTTTGAACTTAATGGCCGTGTAGCGTAGCCTCTGCGATCCGCAACCGAAAAACGCTGTCGACGCACTCATTTTAGTTGCGAAATCGGCCGATGATGACGCCACCTGTATTTCGTTTTTTTATTTCGTCCTTTCTTGCTTATAACAGCTCCGTTTCCAATCAGAGTGGTCTCTTTGTCATTAGAACGCGTAGCATTACCGACATAGGCCAGCTTCTATTTGTTCTCAGTACAATTTGCTTCTGTCGTATTTTGTTTTCTTTGCGTTCGTGCGAGCTGCGGCATTTTGCCCAAGCGTGCCCCCTCGCCTATCTTAGCAGTATCCTTCGCTTAACTTCTATAGTCCGGCTACGTGTCGCTGTATTTTCCGAAAAACAGCCTTAGAGACCACATCCGCCAAAAATCCGCGACATGCCAACGAAGGTTGCTCGCTGAAAAGTTTGCATTGCTTCCAAGTTGCGCCGAGCCCACACGCATTGTGCCGCCTTTCAATGCGCTCTCGCGTCATGTGAGCAGGGCGCGTGCCCTCGCAGACAGTCAGTCGGTCAGTTGGCTTTATTCAAAGAATCTCGTATACGGTGTCCGCTTCTGGTTCCCCCGCGTGCCGAGCGCTGTCGCTGCGCGCGTCTACTACAGTTACGCCCCATTGTTGTTCCACGCAAACAGGGGTTCACGCAAGCACTTAGCTCTAAGGGCGACGTGTTCCTGCCTCAGCAACGAAACCATCACAATGAGGAAGTGAGGCAAACTCTAGGAGATTTACCAGAGCAAGGAACAGCCAGTGGTATCTTTCATTGTCAAAGCTCGGCTGGCGTTTAAGGCGTCAAAATTCAAATCAAATGACGAGCTTAAAAAACTTGCTGCAAGAGCATAGACGCTCCTGGTGTAAAACGAGGACCATTGTAGATCAGTGAAAAAAAAATTCGGATTTTAGAAAAGTAAAGGCGGTGTAACTGATCTTCTCGATGGACAACTGAACCATGCCGTCAGGGAAAGTGGTTTTGTTCTGCCGTGCATTATACAAGGCAGCTGATGATGATGGTGGTGATGGATGGCGCTGCAGTGGTGGCGAGCGTAATTAGTGACGATTGTCACCACTCAGGCAGCAGCGGCATAGCCGTCCCTCGCAACTAGAATGAGAGTGATAACCGAAATTATGATGAGAATCATAATTTTCGTTGTGGTGATAACGACAACGGGTGATGGTGGATGATGAAGATGATCATGATGACTGGTGATGCTAGATGGTGATAATGATTTTGATTGTCGTGCTATTGCTGCAGCGACGGGTGATGGTGATCCCCAGTCGCAAGAATCATCATCATCACTGGTGTTGTGGTCCTGATTGTGACCATTAATATGTTGGTGATGGTCACGATAAAGACGATCTACATGCTCCATTATGGTGTACTAGCCATAGCTTCCACCGCGCAAGTCGGAGCAGGTAATGCAAGTGGATTAGACAAATACGCAGAGTTTGTTTGCCGTGCTCACGACTCGCCAGCATGGCGATCACTGTGATGTCGGTGTAAGCCTCCATAGCAAGCCGCCTCTTGCACAAATGCATTCGTTGAATATCTGGATGCGCTGCTATCGAAGCATCCTACCCTCAAGGATTCCTTCAAATTTGCGCTTAATCCTGCGCAAGTATCTCACGCATATCCTCACAGCAGCAACTGCAAAGGCACCAAAGATACTACGCAAGCACCAATATTTTAAACCCGCCATAATCATGTTTGCCGTCTGGCGCCCTCGAAAAGTGTGACGGCGTATTGCTGATAACAAAGGGGTGATTGTACGAACCTTACCTTAGCCTTTCTATTAATAATTCTGTGCACTTCTCCTTCTTTCTTCATTATCTTCAAAATGGTGTATATTTCGCTTGCCCTTTTTCTAGAATGTGTTAATCTCTGCCCTTCTGATGAATTTCCCAAGGGTGAAAAAATATGCACATGAAATATGAGATGCCAGGTGTAGCTCGGAATATGCCAATGTTCTGGTCGTGCGCATAACACACAAAGTGATCAAGTACGCGCTTGGCGTTACTGCGAAATGCGGATATATTCACATTCATTTTTGCTCATGTAAGCTTTTAGCTTTTTCGTCCGGCGCATAAGAAAGGAGGTGATGAACTTCTTAGCTCCCGCATCGACGAGAAAATGTACGGACCCCGTCTCCTGAGCGCATGTCCCGCTAAGGGTAATCGGACGTCAATTTCTCTGCAAGGCCGAATAAGAGACACAGAAAGGAGAAAAAAGGGAGAGGAATGACTACGAAGGCAATCAGGCTCTCTTCCTCGCTCACTGTTCTTGCCTTATCAGTTGGGGAGAAGAAAGAGAGGAACTAGTTCCTGTGCCTCGTCTACCGACACGGCCCAAGTCAAGCTCCTCTCCCGAAAGGTCGCGGATGAAAGGGGGGCCAGCGATCGACATCCCGCACAGGGCTTTTTTTTTTTTCATGCTTCTGGACGACATCCTGATTACTGTTCTTGCACCTTGCGCAATTCACCATAGTACAATGCTAGTAGGGGCTCCGTCTAAAGGTCTATGTATTATAGAGGGGTAGGGGCATCTACACATACAGGTCACATTGCACAGCCGAGCATGCAGCCTGCTCGCATGTTGTGCAATCGTTCTTCTACGGTACACTTCCAAAGCGCGCTCACTGGCTCGATCGCTCGCTCTGTCGACCCTTGCCGTTCATGCTCGCCGTGGCGTGCCACAGATGACGGCGGCTTCGGGCTTCCCCCAACTGCCCTCTCTCTCATTCTTGGGCCCCTGCGTCGATCGCGGGTTCGCACGCGATGACGGGTCAGCACGCCTCGCCCCTTCCCCCCGACCAACCTATAACTGAGCAGCGCTGTAGAAAGTGGCGCCAGCTAACCATCGTAATAAGCGTAGTTTGCGGATTACTTTACGCAGGCATTACGTGCCTGAATAATAAAATTTTGAGCCCGCTACGTGGTGGGTATTTGTCGTAGCGCAGTGATAGCTGCGAAGCCGTGCTGTGGACGGCCACGCTAAACGCTGACACTAAATGCCAAACAAGCTGTAATTTCCAAGATTGTAATGCTGCATTGGCGTGATGGAGTAGTTTTGTAGTTAGCTCTTGGTTTCCTATATGTACCTCTCTATTCCCTGTTGTTTTATCACCATTACTTATCCATAAATCATCCCTAAATATTTTGAATATTTTCCGTGGTCGGATCGTTAGTGACGAAATTCTAGAAGTTTGTAGCTTTTATGCAACGTTTTCAATGCCTAGGCATTGCATTTGGTGGCGTAACGTAGGGCGATGCCTTATAAGATCTCCGCCTAAAACTAAAGGCATGGCTGAAAGTTCTTCCCTTTGAAAACAACGGTCTACATGCTTTCAGTAATGGAATCTATTTGCTTTGTCCATTGAACGTAGCGTGACACGCAATAAAGACGGCCCAAGACTTCTTCATGCGCCCTGCGCTTTCCCCATTTCTCCGTTGCGCTTCTCCCAGTTCAGTATGGGGCGCAAAGCTATCCTTATAGGCTATGGACTTCGAATGACTGCTTAAATGGGATGTACTTCTTCCCTTCTTGCTTTCTGCGCGCAACACAGTTGGCAAAGAGTTCGGCACGAACACGATCATTGACTTCTTCGTATGTTTATGAAAATGAACTTCCCCGATAGTAAAAAGACATACCACACCCCCTACCAGTGTGATCGAAGTACCCTCGGTTCCTATAGTAGGCCAATGGTGATTTGCTCTCAGCAGTAAAGTGTTCTGAAAAAAATTAAAATATAAAAACAGAAAAAGAGGGGCACTTTGATCGTGATGAGAAGAGACCACCACAGCGCAGACACGACACTGACGATACACAGGGTCATTGCACTTGCGCGAGCCACCATTGATCGGTGCTCTACTCAAGAAGTTAGGTTTACGACGAGGGTAACGACTTCGTCAGTCGTTATCCCCGCAAGATTTGCGGCTATAATGACGAACCGAGCAGCGAATTTTCGCGGGTCATTTACTTAAGTGGAACAGAGTCGTTTATAGGCAATATATCGAAAATGGCGGATAACCCATTTCGTGAGAGGTCCGTCGGTGAATGCAAAACACGCATAAACTGAAAATGGGCAATGTAGTCGACATCGGCATAGTGTTCTAAATATCAATGGAAATGGCCGGAGAACTAGTTATGCCTAAATTGGGTCGTTCATTCAACGTCGACCAAATTTGCTTCGTCTACCTCCATACCACTTCTCTTACCCAGGCCAAGTAATCTGTTGGGCAAAAGCCCATCTGTAGCTCGCCTACCGTGGTTACGATATCTCTACAAAGCTCTTAATCTCATCTTCCCACCTGAGCATCGGCTGCCTTCAGTTAACTTCTGCCCGTAAATAGGTACTCTGTTTCATGCAAAGAGTATTGTTACCCTGCACGACTTAAATGTTTTAATAAAAATATTTACGTGCAGCCATTAACCTGATTAATGCATCGTATATACCAAGCTTCAAACGATCCTTCAAACGCGTTTCCTCAGCTCTCGAGCGGTTGCATTTACAAGGACGGGGGTCTAAGTGTCCATTATTTCCGCTGCATGCTCCGACAGGCATAATATTTTCGCCTTTCTCGCTTAGCCATCGGCTTATTATTTATAACTGCCATAAGTAACACCGAACACAGGAAGGAGGACGGCTAACCACATGTATAAGTGCATCCGAGCGCGTGACTCGAACACACACAACGTCGCCTAACTCACCCGCCTACCCAAGCCATCCTTCTTCCTTTGCACATCCTTCTTCGCAACCCTTCGCGTGGGGGGACAAACTGATGGCTACTCTCCCGTGTTTACCGGCCGCCTGAGTGCTATTAGGGTAACTAAGCGCCGCACCGTACGGTGCCTGCTCCGAAGCAGTGGCTCGGCACTTCTCTCGTCGTAACTCTACGGAGCACGCAAGCGGCGAGGCTTAACTGTGTGTACAGCAAGCCCACCAACGTATGGCAGGCAACCTCCACAAGCTGTCACTCGGTCCTCCAGCATGGCAATGACAGCGACGAAAACAAAAGAACCTTCCGTCCTTCCTTTCTTCTTTTTCTTTTTCTTTCTGCCTCTCTCTTTCTTCCCTTTCCTGTCGCCGAAGCGTCGGCCCTCTCACGTCAGTGCAGACCGCAAGGTGTCATCGACAACGGCCAAGCTTGGCCCTAGCTTGGCCTGCGCGCCCTCGTGACGTGACCGCGTTGTCACGGGCGGGACGACCGAAGAAACATGTGACGTGTCCTTGTCAAAATAGCGCGCGCCTCTCAGTGGCCCTGAACACAGGGGGAGGCCGTACTACACTCCTCTTGCACGAGCTGTCACGCGTGCGCACGGCGCGGGGCCCGACGTTGAGGATTTCATTATCCGAGATTCCTACGGTCCTGGTTATACGGGGCCCGCGTTGAGGCTTTTAACCACCCTGCTTTCTAGAGCCAGTGTGGGCGTTCCAGAATAGTTTATGGAACAATCCGAAACATGAATACGGAAAGTTGACGCATACAGCGCAAGCGGAACACAACTAAGGCTAAAATACAAATTTCGGGCTACGCTAAACAGACGTGCACAAAGCAGTAACGCTGCTATTAAATCACTCTTGAATACTTGTACGGTAATGTTGGGCGAATGCGTATTGGGATCTTCGTTGCTGTCTGCGCGCGCGTGTGTGTGTTTGTGTGTGCCCGTGTTTGTGCTCTCGTGCGAGTGCGCGTTTGTGTGTGTTTGTGTACGTGTGCTTACGTGCATGTGCGTGCGTGTGTGTGTGTACTTGTGTTTGTGCGCGTGGGTAACGTTGGTTGTGTTTGCACGTGTACAATCAGGCCGGATTGAAACGCCCATATGCCGTACTTTTCTACTTTGCAGCGAGATATTCCTTTACAGCCGGCTTATGAATATGTACCTCGGTAGACCCTTTATACGTAAACATGAATCACGTTATGTTTACACTGCAGCTGAAAGTTTGCGGGGAAAATATTTGGTTCTGTTCAGAGGCGCTGTTCGCGTTTCATTCCGGCCTGACTGTACCGTGTGTGTGTGTGTGTGTGTGTGTGTGTGTGTGTGTGTGTGTGTGTGTGTGTGTGTGTGTGTGTGTGTGTGTGTGTGTGTGTGTGTGTGTGTGTGTGTGTGTGTGTGTGTGTGTGTGTGTGTGTGTGTGTGTGTGTGTGTGTGTGTGTGTGTGTGTGTGTGTGTGTGTGTGTGTGTGTGTGTGTGTGTGTGTGTGTGTGTGTGTGTGCGTGCGTGCGTGCGTGCGTGCGTGCGTGCGTGCGTGCGTGCGTGCGTGCGTGCGTGCGTGCGTGCGTGCGTGCGTGCGTGTGTGTGTGTGTGTGTGTGTGTGTGTGTGTGTGTGTGTGTGTGTGTGTGTGTGTGTGTGTGTGTGTGTGTGAGAGAGAGAGAGAGAGAGAGATATGTTTCCTGTGTATGCATTGGTACGTTACGTTTCATTATTCATGAATACATGTCCACTTACATGTGTTTGTGACATCGTACACCGGCGGGTTCCGCATCATCCGAATTTCGTGCCATAGACGGCGGCGGACGGCGGACGGCTTTTGTGCTAATGGCACGTATAATGCTTTCGCATTAAAAAAAAAGCCACGCCAATGGTGTCGTTACGAGCCACTGGTCCACTCTTGGCGCTTGATTTTTGGAAGCCGCACTTGGCGCTAAGTTCGATGGCACTGGCTGGAAATGCAAGTTTCTTCCTTCAAATGCATCTGGCTCTCCTAAAGAGAAATAATGCTGCTTTTCGCGCCGAGTAGCCATCAGTGTAATCTCAAAGAGTCCGATTATTCTACTGAGCTTAAGGACTGGAACTTCTATATACTCACAATCGTTTTCGACATCTTCGTGATAATGATGATGATGGTGGTGGTGGTGGTGGTGGTGGTGATGATGGAGTTTGTGGTCAAGTACTGCGCCAGGGTGACCAGCTCTTGTTCCAGCTTGATCGTAAACAAGCAGAGGGCGGCAAAGAGTCAGGTGGATAGATGAGATCAGGAAGTTTGCGTGGATATGCGATCCCGAGCTGTCGCAGGACAGGGTTAATTGAAGATTAGAGGGGGATGCCTTTGCCCCTGCAGCAGGCACAGCATGGCTGATGTGATGGCCACCCTTCTAAAAAATGGCCTATAGACCGTCTGTAGACTATTTACAGACTCTAATGCGTTCCTGTAGATATTTATTTTTGTCTACTCATAGTCTATAGACTGTCTATAGAAAAAAGTCTGCTAAAAGTGTATGGCCATAAATTTATAGCTTGTCTATAGACTGTCTATAGGATTTTTATTGGCTATGGACTTCTCTAGGGTTCGTCTATATAAAGTGTATAGACTTTATAGGCACAAATTTATGTGCAGTCTATAGACTGTCTCAAGGTTTTGTAAGGGCAGGATACTAATGAAATGCTCCTGAGCTGAGAGTATTTTAGACCCTCTAAGAACCACGATTTCATTACTACTTTAAGAGCCACTAGTTTTGAGTGCACTCAAAAGGACTGGCAATGCAGATGACGCCGACGACTGTGATGACGTAATGGCGACTACTACGATGATGATGATGATGGTCAGCAAGCTATGCTTCAAAGACGACGCAGTCAGACCGCAGCGCCGATCACCGTCAATTGGGCGAGGATACGCGGTCATTTTCCGCCACCGGAACAAACAAACAAGCAAAGCCGTCGCGCACCGACCAATCAACAATGCTTCCCGCCAGTAATCGAACGAGGCAACCCCCACCTCGACCGGCCGCTATCACTGTCGGCGATGTTGGCAAGGAAAACAAGCGCTACGCAGCTTTGGGGGGATAAACGTACGAACAAGGCGCGGGGAGCAATATAAGGGCGGGATGAGTCGGCCAGCCTCCTCGCTCAGTCGTAATCCGATTCCAACTGCAGTCAGGGCGGGTAATGAGACCGCCGAGCTGGGCGGAACTGTGCCCAACCATCGACCGAGGTCGTGAGGCTGCGCGGTGATGACGCTCCGCGGGGGCGAACATTTCGTGATTCGGCCTGCACCCCTGGCAGAATCATGACCTAACACGCTCAGTAGCTCCCGCCTGACATTGAGAAACCTGTCTTCTTGGCATCGTGTGATGGTTGTGCGCTTTTGCCTCGTTCTCGTCACCGTTTTTGGCCTAATATCGGTTTGACTCCAGTGCTAAGCTGTGGCCAGGTGCTGTTGGGAAGTCATCTACCTAACTTTCTAAAAAGCTTGTGCTTATTCTCTTTTACCTAAGTCCTATCCGACAGTCTCCTATATTTCAACTTTTGCCACTTTCTTCCTTTCTTCTTTCCCTCCCTCCTTTATGCCTTCCCTTACGGCGTGGTTCAGGTGTCCAACGACATAGGAGACAGATGAGCGTGTTGTCGGTGAAGTTGGCATTGCATGATATGGAAGAAGGTAGCGCAAAACTTAGACAGAGACCGAGAAAAAACACACAAGACGACAGACGAGCGCTTCTGTCAGATACAGACAGATACAGACAGCTACTGCGCCATTTCCTTTCCCAAAAAACCAATTATTAATTATTATTGTTGCTTGATTTCCTTTGTCTGACGTCACGGAATGACAAAACCAGGCTTGCGTTATTCACAAACGCCTCGGGCCAGGCGAATCCCAGTACAGGCTTCGCCTTACCGAACTCCAGAATGCATTCCAAGTGTTTTATGCTTGTGCTTCTGTGCAGTTTCGGAAGCCGCCACATCGCGTATAGTCTGCGATAGCAAAATTCGCGGAGGAAAATTATTGATGTACTACTTGAGCTATTATGCAAATTTGACCACAGCAACAGCTGGGCTGCCGCCTCAAAGTTTTCGCTGTAATAATAGTGACTCGAGCGTGGATTAACAGATGGTGGCACGAACGCTTTACGCCTCGTCATTATGCGTAGCGTGGCGCTTGTCAACTGTGGCGACGCTCAGCGGACACCTTGCGATACTCGTGTAGTATACGACCACGATGGAAGCAAATGAAACGTGGCCGGAGAACACCCAGTGCGTTAAATTTACTGCACGCCGCTTAAGCCGCGGTAACGATCAACGCCTCGTGATCGCTTTACTAGTACAGTACGGCAGCTTCGTATAAAATCATCATCATCATCATCATCAGCCTGACTACGCCCACTGCAGGGCAAAGGCCTCTCCCATGTCTCTCCAATTAACCATGTTCTTAGCCAGCTGCGCCCGCCCTATGCCTGCAAACTTCCTAATCTCATCCGCCCACCTAACCTTCTGCCGCCCCCTGCTACGCTTGCCTTCTCTTGGAATCCACCCCGTTACCCTTATGTACCAGCGGTTATTTTGCCTTCGCCGTACGTGCCCTGCCCAAGCCCATTTCTTCCTCTTGATTTCGTATGATTCGAATTTGCAACTATTTCGCTTTGTTTTTGTTTTTTTTCCTCGCGCACGCTTTTTCTTATCTCGCCTCTCCTATCGCTTTCGTTGCCTGAGCTGTCGTTGCTTGAGCTGGCGTTCCCCTCAGGAACTCCAAACATGCTGTGGCCAACACATACGATGTACGAAAATGGCGATCCACCGGGGAAGGCGAGGGCACGAGGTCTGTGGGGAAGACCAGGCCGCGAGGGAGTTGTGACGTCATTTCGTCGGACGCCCGCGTTGTGTGTGTCTTCTCATGTTTCTCCGTCCTGGTTTCTTCATGCAGTCTTTGGAAATGATCTATCTGCAGCAGCTACACTCTAAAGAGAGAAGAGCTGTCTTTTATAAAACCCGCCGCGGTGGCTCAGTGGTTAGGGCGCTCGACTACTGATCCGGAGTTCCCGGGCTCGAACCCGGCCGCGGCGGCTGCATTTTTATGGAGGAAAAACGCTAAGGCGCCCGTGTGCTGTGCGATGTCAGTGCACGTTAAAGATCCCCAGGTGGTCGAAATTATCCCGGAGCCCTCCACTACGGCACCTCTTTCTTCCTTTCTTCTTTCACTCCCTCCTTTCTCCCTTACCTTACGGCGCGATTCAGGTGTCCAATGAGATATAAGACAGATACTGCGCCATTTTCTTTCCCCAAAAACCAATTATTATTATTATTAATTATTATCTTTTATAAAATGGAGGGAGTGCAGCTCGCTCCTTTATACTCCTATATAGGCACATTGGTGTCTAAAGTGTAGCCCCCCAGAGAGAGAACAAAATGAGAACAACAGAAAGTCTGGGAGGTGAACTAGGCGACGCCCAGTATGCTACCGTACACCTTGGATGAGGGCCAAAGGGAGGAAAACGAAAGGAAGAGAGGAATGGGAGATCAGTTTTGCACGTGTCCGCAGGCGCGTACTCGTTAGTGACTGCGACATTGCAACTAGCGTGCTGTCTCGTCTGTTCCTTTTGCCTCTGTCCTTGTGCTTTCCACGCTAGTTGCAATGTCGCAGTCACTAACGAATACACACCAACTAGCCCAACTGTCTTCCATGATCAGGCGCGTACAAAACACGCTGGGTACACGGGGCACACACCGATATCTTACGACCTTGAACTCAACCGAAAGTCCTTTATGAAATTCAATAGCGCCTTCATAGCTTTCTCCTTAGATGGTTTATTCCAAGGGCCCAGAATCTTGGCTTTTGTAAGGGGATGAGGATCTGAGCGGCGGAGCGTTGCAGCCAGGACATGCTCACGCTCAAACCGAGGACAATCACAAAGTAGGGGCTCAATTGTCTCGTCGCACCCGCAGTTCTCACACCCAGGAGAGTCTGCCATAGCGATTAAGTGGGAGTAGGCATTTGTAAGCGCCACTCCCAGCCACAGGCGACACAACAGCGTAGCATCGCAGCGGGAGAGGCCGGACGGAGGATTGAGTTGAAGTAAGGGGTCGAGGTGGTTCGAACGGCATGCCAAGCCTTCTGGTGCAGACCAAGACGCTAAAGTCCCGTTTCGGGAAAGCATTCCCAGTTGTCCTGCTGCGCCGGCTCTTGTCAGTGGTATCCGGACAACGTTGGCACTCCCGTGGGCTGATCTAGCTGCATTGGCAGCTAAGCCGTTTCGGACAATTCCACTCTGTCCTGGCAGCCGCTGGTAGACAACGTCGTGACCCTCTTCCAGTGTCCCGTGTTGTAGATGTCTCATCTCCGCTGTTGATTGCTCGTGGTCGCCATGACGTAAGGCGGATTTGAGACATTGAGGGCAGCTTTAGAATCGCAGAACACAGCCAGTTTGTGGTGTGTTTGCTGGTCGGTTGTACAGCCTTACGAAGAGCTGCCAATTCTGTCCTGTTAGAGGTTCTCCTATGCGAAATTATTTGGTTAATACTGGCCTGTCTAGCACGAATTACCACGGCGTAAGCTGAACTAGTAGATGAGATCGAGCCATCCGTGTATACGTGAGTGCGGTGACTATGTAGACGGCGTGGAGTAAGGCCAGTGCCAACTGTTGAAGGACTAGCATTAGTAAGTCCGATTTCTTCGCTCGGATTCGTGGCGACACAACAGCTGCCATTTTTTTTTCGTGAAAAGAAAAGCGCCTTTTGTTTATTGCAGTATGTAGGCCTCTATTGCATAAAAGAGTTGTTTATAATAATGCGTTGTGTCCCAGCTTTTGGCCATTGCGCAGTCTAAAAACACAACAGAAATGTTTCTGTCGATACAACAAACTTTGTACATGTAATATTTCTGACCAAAATCCTTTAGTAACAACCGAAGTTTCTACACCGACAACAAAATTCTCTGTAGTAACAACAGTAAAGTAGTACAGGAAAACTACATTACTACAGCAAAGTACTAAAAAACAACAGATATATCGATCTTTCCGACAAAACTACAAAGCCTTATGTCGTATTTTTGACACGTTTCTGTAGTTTTTACTACTGGGTGAGGTTTGTCACGGTTATAACAGCGACAAATCCATCGTGTTTACGAGAGCTATGTATGCCACGTGCGCACGGCTTCTGCCGAATTGCGTTGTGTATTGTTGAAAAAGAAAAAGCTTATTTTAAACGTTATCGGTGTCTCTTTACCTTGACGCAAAGCGAACAAAAAGAGAAGCAAGTCCGCGGCAGAACAGAAATTTGATTCGAAATGAAACTGCCCGCTATTCCTCGGCCTTTTCCAGGTCCCGTTCAAATCCTCTTCTCATATGGTCGCACAATGCGCACCTAATACTACCGCGCGCATTTCGTTCAGCGCTCGCTTTGAGCTACAAGCATCGGTATTGCGGGCTCCCAAAGGGCGCTTTAGTTTCACGAATCAAAGTGCAAAAATCGACATAACGGCTCGCAAAACGACATCAGGCTCATGTGTTTTCCTTTTCTATTCAATTTCTCTCTCTCTCTCTATTTCTCTGATTGTTTTATTTTTCTTTTTGGGTGGCGGGGAAATGGAGAATCGGAAAGATCGCAACCCTCTCTGGGCGCCGCAGCAATATGATATCGCTGTCTACGCAGCCGCGACCAGCGGAAAAGTAAATAAAAAAATAAAGATAAAACAGGAACAAAACAGAAGTCGGACGACAGAATTATATATATATATATATATATATATATATATATATATATATATATATATATATATATATATATATATATATATATATATATATATATATATATATATATATATATATATATATATATATATATATATATATATATATATATATATATATATATATATACACGCAACCCGATACGAATCAATCGTTCCTGCATTTCACCGCTCCACTGCTCGTGCGAATCGGCATACGAATGCGGACGTCGGTCGTACGGCACGAAAACAAACCATCCGCAATGGATCGCGCGCTGGCAGGAACCACGTTCCAGGCACGAGAAACAAGGGGCCACCCACGTATATGTCGCTGTGCATCCGCCACCGAAGATTGCCAAAACAAAAGCTGTTAAATGAATAACAAAATGTGGCAGTAAGTCGCCGCGTTGCTGAAAGAGATGTCTAGCTTCTCTCTTCTTGTTGCATGCATGTGAGCTCCGATCGCAATACCAGGAGGTAGTGAAAGCTGTTTACCGCGTGGGCAGCATAAGGAAGGTGAAAGCTGATTTAGAAAGCACGTTTAATCGAACGTGCTCTCTAAACGGGGGAAATTTGGGGGGAGGGGGGGGGGGCAGTTCGGTTGGTGTTCTGACCTGGTAACCCCCCACGAACTGGAGGGGCCGGAGTTTTTTAGAACTTATACGTTGTTCAAGCGTCTTGAGCAAAATTAATCTGCTGGAATCTACCGACAATGGAACGTTCAGTGCGCGAACCTATCGTTATTAGGAACAGCTAATGTTTCAAAATGTCTCAGTTGTAAGCCCAAAAAGTACGATCGACTTATGTGCTTTGAAGGCGAAAGCGTTAGATTTTTAATTGGTATTTTTTTCCTTCCTTTCTAATGACACACCAACTCATTACCATACAGTACGCATACACTACGTTCACCTTTATTCGTTATAGAGCAACGAGGTATTGTGACGTGTGGGTTTTGTGCTCGCCTTCCAATCTCAAGGTCCTTGGTTCGATACCCCACATCTTGGGAAGAAATTTTTGCTCTGCTGTTGACGTCACTGGGGGTTTTCTGAACTTTTCTCGGACGCCGACAATGATGCCGGTTCTTATTGCTGATAGGCCATATAAGGCTTTCTCCTTAAAAGGTAGTTGAGTGCACAGCTGCATCAGGAAGAAAAACATCATTATACTCCATAGTCAACAGCCAGCAAGCATGGCTGCCACTAAAAGTTGTTGCATCATGCACCTGAAAACTGCTGCCGTCAGCCGCCTGGATCCCGATAAACACGAGTCCACTCGGTGAACGAAAAAGTATGCGCGCTGGACTGATAACATTCTTCGCCTACGCGCTCCTGGCGTAGCCCAGTTAGTTGACAAACGCCACGTGTGGCTTCGACAGACCGCCGAAGTTCATGCCTACAAACGCAGTCAGGTGGCGTAGAAAGGTACTGCAGTCACGCCTAAAAAATTCTCTCCCATCGCTAATCTGTGTACTACGGTGCAACGATCGACGCGGCAAGCTGCATTCGCTTACAAAATTTTTTAGACAGTCTATAGGCTGTCCATAGACTTCTGTCTGTAAATTCTATTGATTCTCTATAGACAATTCTCTATAGACAACCCTAGAGAACAGTCTATAGGCAATACAAATGCTATAGACAGTCTATGGACAATCTATAGATATATGGCCATACACTTTAGTAGACTTTTCTCTATAGACAGTCTATAGACTATGAATAGGCGAAAAGAAATATCTACAGGAAGGCACTAGAGTCTATAAGGAGTCTATAGACTGTCTAGAGACCATTTTTATAAGGGTTGCAGGTTGCCTATAGACACGAATTTTTTTTGTATTGTGGTAGCATAGCTTTCGGCGTAAAGAAGGAAAATAGAGATAATTGGACGCCTCACTGATTCCAATTCGTTTATATAAAATTCACAGCATGGGCTCGACGAATAAGATTGCCATTTACATATAAATTCAGTCCCTACGGCTACCTTCAATCCCACTCTTTGGTTTCTTGCCTCGTCTTTGTGTCATTCAGTACCTTGTCTGGCTCATTGTTTCCTTTCTGAACATTTTGTCTTCTTCCCGCTCAAGAAGACAAGCAAGTCACATCTGCGACGTCTTCTGGATTCTTTATTTCTTTCGCAAAACACCCGCGGTGTCTCTCTCACCCTCGACTACAAGCTTCTCCCAAGCGTCCCCGATGACAATGACACCATTGTCGCAGCCCGCTGGAACTCAGACTTGCAAAGAAGCAAAAGGCATTGTTAGGTTCCAAAGGATCTTTACGCACCATCGCTCGAGACATGGCGCTGACTCACGGACTCCAGCCTCCTTTCCCATTTCTCCGCCCGGTCTCGCTTCGGCTTTGTTAGGAGAGTTCTTCGGGTCGCGTATACCAATGCATTTTCTTGGCTCGTTTCGACATACTCAGATGCTTGCGTATAACTAAAACCGAGCAGCTGCCGGAGTCAGCTAACCACAGACAGAGTTAGTTGGTGAATGGCCGACAACCACGGGATAGCGTATCTCGATAACCGGCTGCGATAAGAAATGGAAAGAAACTACAGCTGATAAATAGACGGCACTCATTAAAGAAGACAGGTACACAAGGCTGACTAATAATTGAGCTTTATTGCTGCAAAAACAGGCACACTCCCGTATTTTAGTGGTTTTACCTCTCTTTTTTTTTGTGATTTTGCTCTGACGCGACTAATTCTGACCACTCGCCTTTACACAGTGTACCTTCCTCTTTTTAGTACCCTCCTCTCCCTCATTCACTATACAGGGTATTTTACCTATGACTTCACTCAATTTCTAAAAATAGGCTTTTTGAGTTAGAAGAGCGCATTTCTTTTTTTTTGGCACAGCATTGTCGGCGGTGTAGTACATCATAATACACCTGTGGCGTGCTAACTAGTAGGCTGGTTAACTAGTATTTAATTAAGTTCTAACTATTACTGTTAGGCTCGTAAATTGTTAAGTGGCGTGTAGCCTACGGTAAGTGATATCTATATCAGTTTTTAGAATTTCGAAAACGCGGTTACCCTTGGCGCTGTGGCCTAACGAATTTTCGCTATTTTGACGGTTTACGTGCACGAGTAAGGTTGCTTTGCCTGCAAGCTTCTCAAAAGCGCAGGTATTTTGGCGCGATCTAGCCAGAATTCGTTAGGTCACAACACCGAGGATGACCGCTTTTTCGAAATTCTAAAAACTGATATGGATATTACTTACCGAAGGCTACACGCCACTCAATAACTAATGAATCTAACAGTAATTGTTAAAAGTTTAGCTATTCAGTATTAGTTAATCAGCGTAGTAGTTAGCACTTCTTAGCTGTTTTCTGATGTACTACACCACTGAGAATGCTATGCCGAAAAAATCACTCTTTTAACTCAAACAACCTATTTTTAAAGGTCCGTTCGATTCGCCTGCACTACGTGAACTGGTTCTCGCGGTGCTGCACTTCGCCATTCGTTTCAGCGGTGCAAGATGGCGCCGTCTGCACGACGCCATTCGTTTCAAAAAAGTGCAGACGTTGTGCAGGTCTAATTCAGGAAAGTTCAGGACAACTCTGCACTTCCTCACTGGTCGGTGCCGAAATGGTGCAGCCGCAGTCGCCATGGAAGCAGACGACGGCTTGTGCGGTGATGGCTTGCGCTTTGCGATAAACGGTGGTGATACTCAATTTATTCCACTCGTCGATGAGAACGGTGCCTCACACGGGCCCGCCGACTCTTATGAAACGTGATTGGCCACCCGAGAAGTCGGCGACGGAGGTGGGGACGATGGCCCTCGCCGGCACCTTGCATCTCTCGACCATCGTGCTCTCGACGGGCCCGTCACCGGCGTCTTTCTTTGGTACTAAAAAAGTTATATTAGTACTCGAAACCGGTTATGTTAACTAACAAGTAAACACGTGCATGAAGCGCATTATGCACGTTGTTGCAACAACCGCTTAATGTCGGCGCGCGCACACCTCAGTCGTGTTCCGTAAAAGAACACACCTGCGTTTCGCTTAGCTGCCGTGAGGTTGCATCGAGGCTGATTCATGGCAACACTTCGCTGCGATATGTGCTGTTTGAAAATTCTTCACGTGGTTCGGGATGTTGGCGGCCGTTTATTTGGGCGCCACGCTGCTGGCTGCAATTTGGTGGCGACGCCAAGGCTAGCAGACGAACAGGCCCGCACTTGACCATTCGTTTTGGAAGCAACCAGTGCCAAGCAGCACTTGAACTTCTGGAACTGGCGCTGCACGCTCGCGGCACCTCCGCGGAACTTTACAGAACTGGTGCGGGGAGTGCAGGTGAATTGAATGGACCTTAAATGCCTTAGGTGCAACACCATGTATATGTGTGTGTTTTTGCAGCTGCAGTAAACCTCAGTTGTTCGTCAGCCATGAGTACGTGTCTTCTTTGCTCCGTGGCGCTTATTTGTCGGCTGTAGTTCCTTTGCATCATGAACCACCAACTAGCTCAGAAACAAATCCTTCTGCCACAAGGGAGGTGAGAAGGTCATTATTCATGCTTTGCGGATTTACCAGCACCAATACCGTGCAAAAGGGAGGATTGTTCGGCCAGTTGATTCATGATTCAAGACTGAAAACGGCGCAAAAAAACGGGACGACATAAAGAGAAGCAACACACACAGCACCGAACTTACAACTGAGTGTATTTCATGCGAAAGCGCAATAAATACAGGAAGTACACATAAAAACTAAAAGAACACCATGATACAAGATTCATACTATTGCAGGTCAATATCTAAAAAGGCTACCTTGACCTGCAATAGTATCAATCTTATATCATGGTGTTCTTTCAGTTTTTTTGCGTACTACCTGTATTTACTACGCTCTCGCATGAAATACACTCAGTTGTAAGTTCGGTGTTGTGTGTGTTGCTTCTCTCCATCTTGTCCCGTTTTCCGCGCTGTTTTCAGTCTTGAACCAATACCGCGGTACATCGCGATAACCAACGACCCATAAATAAAGGCAATATTATAGGGGGTTCATAACTCCCGAATGGCCGATAGCAGTTCAGTGGCACGTAGTGATAACCAATGTTGAGATAAGCAACACGATGCGATGGCCTGTTCACAAACGAATGTCCAAGACACTTAGGAATCTACTATCGCATTATCTCATCGCCGCTTATCGCGATGTTACAGGCTTATGCCATTCACGAACCGGTGTTATCACGTGGAGTCTGTGACACCAACCAAGCAGGTAGCCCGTAAACCGACGCTTTCTAAGACTTGCAGGGTTCTGGAGCTTTCTAATCACGAATACGCGTATAATAATAATAATAATAATAATAATAATAATAATAATAATAATAATAATAATAATAATAATAATAATAATAATAATAATAATAATAATAATAATAATAATAATAATAATAATATTTGGCTTTTAGGGAAAGGAAATGGCGCAGCATGTGTCTCATATATCGTTGGACACCTGAACCGCGCCGTAAGGGAAGGGATAAAGGAGGGAGTGAAAGAAAAAAGGAAGAAAGAGGTGCTGTAGTAGAGGTCTCCGGTATAATTTCGACCAGCTGGGCATCTTTAACGTGCACTGACATCGCACAGCACACGGGCGCCTTAGCGCTTTTCCTCCATAAAAACGCCTCTATGGGTGTAAAAAGGAGGTAAGCCGTCCTCAAGCTCGCATGTGCGCTAGGGGGCAGTTTACTCTCTTTTTACCCCTTCTGTTTTGAGTGATGGGCGTTTTACTTTGATTTCATTAACTCGCACTACGCAGTAGCAGTGGCCAAATCAACGGGATCGGCAGAGCTTTTGCTAGTCGCGGGTACAAACAAGTGACATTGGGCGTATAGAAATGCAATATTGCGGGTAATTACTTCTTATTAAAAGTAATTATACAGTGCCGAAACGAGCCGGGAGTGCTCGGTTCATTACCAATTCTTTGTTAGGTTTGGCCGCGTTCGAACCCGCTGCGTTTTTATGGAGGCAAAACGCTAAGGCTCCCGTGTGCTGTGCGATGTCAGTGCACGTTAAAGATCCCCAGGTGGTCGAAATTATTCCGGAGCCCTCCACTACGGCACCTCTCTTCCTTCCTTCTTTCACACCTTCCTTTATCTCTCCCTTACGGCGTGGTTCAGGTGTCCGACGATACTTGAGACAGACACTGCGCCATTTCCTTTCCCCAAAAACCAATTATTATTATTATATTTAGTAGTAGTAGTAGTAGTAGTAGTATTAGGTTTGGTTTAAGGGGGTTTAAGCCACCCAGACTATGAGGGACGCCGTCGTGAAGGACTCCAGAGATTTAGACCACCTGGGGTTCTTTAATGTGCAGTGACATCGCACAGCACACGGGCCTCTACAATTTCGCTTTCATCGAAATTCGACCGCCGCGGCCGGGATCGAACCCGCGTCTTTCGGGTCAACAGCCGAGTGTCGTAACCACTGAGCCACAGCGGGGGGGGGGGGGGGGGGGGGGGGGGGCACTGAACTTGAAGCAAGATGACATCTTCTTGTGCCTTTCATACGGTGCAAGTTGTCAGCACTACCAAATGCCAGCGATATTCGATTTCCGAGAGTACCATATTATGGAATTTCTTCTGGATTTGCATGCGGCGAATGCGCGGGAAGTCACTTTAGAAGGCACAGATTCAGGGGGAAAAAAATAAAAGATGTCCAGAATTAGAGACATTGGAAGGTGTAAAAGCTAAACTTCGCAACATTTGTTTTGCCGCATTTAAGCTCTCCCCGGAAAGACATTGCTCCTCAGGCGCCCTCACAATTTACAAGGCGCCCTATTGAAGAACATAAATTCGTTTCAGTCGCCGCTTAATCAAATATACGTCTCCTGCTATATTTATAATAAAAACGAAACGTCTCGTCTGTATAATAACTATTGTATGTTATCGGTGTTGGAAAAGTGCAACGGCTCAGACAAAGACGTTTGTGACAAGAATTTTATTGTATTTTTTGCGTTGGAGCAGTTGGTAGGAATATTTCAAGTCGGGATAAACCTTTCGATGCATATTTTTGTTGTTTTTCTCGTTGTGCATTTCGAGCAACGTGGAGAATTGATGATGACAAGTTCTATACCAATTAAATTAAGCGGGAAAAAAATTATGTGGGCACCTAAGCTTAATCTTTATCGCGCGTCAGCGTTAACATCTCGCTTCAGGTGTCTCTCTTACGACGCGACAGCGTTAATACCTCCCTTCTGTTTTTGCTCTTCACAGGCAGTCACTGTTTTTGTTCACACTCACATTTATCAGAGCTATCACAACACAGTTACCACATTCCTGTGTTTGAACTCTTCCACACTGCAGTCTGCGCACATAATGTTACTCTAATTAGTGTCTCACTAATTCGCACCTCCCTAGTTTACTCCACGGATCACCACATTACCAAGTTTCAAATTCACAGTACTAAGCTTCAAAAGCCTCAACCTCTCATTTGTCATGAGACGCAAGATAACCCGTTTGTGTTTTTTAACGTGTGCACTATGTCTTGGACACCTGCTCCCGAGGAAATGATAAGCCTGTGAAGGAAATGTGTGTCAGCTCCTGTGTTCACTACACGTCTTGGTTACATCAAGTTGCTCATTTCATTATGGCGTCACCACTTCCCTCCATCTTTCCTCTCTCTCTCTCTCTATCTCTCTCTCTCACTTCTTCCCTATCCAGTCTAGCAAGTCGGAGACGCGTTGCTCCAACCGTCCTCTCCACCCTTCCCTCCTCTCCGCCCTCCTATCCACCCTACACCCTTATCTCCCTGAGCACAACTAAAGGAACTCTCTCCATTTCATTTCTTCCATCTGTATATCTTTTTCTGCACATCTTTCTCTTCCCCATTCCTGCTTTCCTTCTCATCTCTCTTTGTCTCTATCCTATCTCTATTATCCTCCGTTCTTCCCTTGGCTGTGTCCACCCAGGTTTTCCCATCTTCTCTCTTTTTTTTCTTTCTTTCACTCCTGTTCTCCTCCGTGTCATCTTCGTTCCTCTTCATCCTTCATTCATTACCTCCGCTTCCTTTCACCCAATTTTTCTTTTCTCTTTCTTTCTTTGCATCCACCGCTTAGGCCTCCTTGGGCCTCGGCGGGCAGCTAAGGTGGGCAGCGAGCCGCGAAATCCCGCTCGGACACCGCCGCTTGCATTGCATCCCTCTGTTTGCATGCGACAAACACGCGAGCGCGTGCTCACGGGAGCTGGGGGGGCAGCGAGCGAGGGTCTCGCCCAATGCGGGCACCTTTGCGTGCGTTTGTGTATGCAGCATTGTCTATGTACAGCTCCGAAGTAGTGCAGTGGACAGACAGGAGGAAGCGGTGCACAGCCGAGCAAGAACCGCCTTGTATCCTGTGTTGGCAAGGCGGTGGAAACACTCTCGCGAGCGTCTGAGATGATAGCATAGCCAGGAACGCGCGAGCAAGCATCGCAGCTACGCCTGTACGAAACACAACGGCACAAAGATGTTGGACATATGGTCCCTCGCAACGCCTGAGCTAGCAAATTAGGTTTTTGTCTTCCTTTTCTCCGGCTTATCTTCGAATGAAAATGTATAGGAAATAAATTGCCCCCATCGCGGGCTCGTGGACGCACAGAAGTGTCGGTAGCCGCGCATGAGGACGGGCAGACACAAGCGCTACTATCGCATTTCCGTTGTTTGAGCATGCGGCGATTACACGTGTTCTTTGGACAGTTGCTCTCTGGATTGCTGCTGTACCACTTGACACGTGTTTTACGCACGTACGTACAACAGACCAGAGGGCCCTCTACGACTCGGAGGGTGGGGCGCTTACAATGGGTATACTTTTGGGCTAGGCTAGAAAGGACTAGCTTAGGCCACATTACTTGTGGGCGAGGCTAGGTGAGGTTATGCTAGGGCAGGTTTTGTTACTATGATAGAAAAATACCCCGTTACTGCCTCACTCCTAATAAGCACCCGTGCCGTTAAGTGAGGGTAGAAATGAGTTGAGCGAAAGGGCGGAAGGAATAGAAGGAGCGAGAGAAAGAAATGCCGGCACAGTCAGGCCGGAAACTCGAACACGCGGCGGCTGCGTTTTTATGGAGGAAAAACGCTAAGGCGCCCGTGTGCTGTGCGATGTCAGTGCACGTTAAAGATCCCCAGGTGGTCGAAATTATTCCGGAGCCCTCCACTACGGCACCTCTTCTTCTTTTCTTCTTTCACTCCCTCCTTTATCCCTTCCCTTACGGCGCGGTTCGGGTGTCCAACGATATGAGACAGATACTGCGCCATTTCCTTTCCCCCAAAAACCAATTATTATTATTATTATTATTATTATTATTAAATGCCGTACTTTTCCACTTTGCACTGAGATATTCCTGTACAACTGGTTTGTGAATGTAGTTTTTTCACCTAAGACCTTTCCACAATTTTTAAAAAGAGTCTTTTTGATTTAGAAAAGCGCTTTTTTCGGCTTAGCATTGTCAGAGGTGTAGTACATCAGAGTACAGCTAATACGTTCTAACTATCAGGCTGGTCAACTAATCTTCAATAGCTAACTTTTTAACTGTTACCGTTAGGCTCCTTAATTACTGAGAGGCGCCTAGCCTACCGTACGCAATTTACATATCAGTTTTTAGAATTTCAAAAACGCGCAAACCATCGGCGCTGTGGCCCAACATATCTTGGCTATTTCGACTAGTTACGTGCACTGGAGAGGTCGCTTTGTCTGCAAGCATCTCGAAAGCGCATGTATTTTGGCGCGATGTAGCCAAAATTTGTTGGGCCACAGCGCCGAGAGTAACCACGTTTTCGAAATTCTAAAAACGGGTATGGACATTACTTACGGTGGGCTACACGCCTCTCAATAACTAAGGACCTTGACAGGAATAGTTAAAAAGTTAACTATTCAAGACTGGTTAAACAGCCCGCCGTTTAGTACATCTTAGCTGTACTCTGATGTACTACACCGCTGACAATGCTATGCCGAAAGAAGCGCTCTTCTAACTCAAAAAGCCTATTTTTAGAAATTGTGGGAAGTCTTAGGTAAAACACCCCGTACACCTCGGTAGACATTCTTCCCTAAACATGAACCACGGTATATCTGTGCGCAGCAGCTGAAAGTACACAAGTAATATGTTTTGTTTTGATGACAGGCGCTGTTCGATTTTCACTGCGGCCTGACGGTGTACATACCACGCATGGTGTGTGTTGAGCGTGTTTTAGCATCCATTGTTCTGCACTCCTATCCCGCAAGTCTCTTCCGAAAGGCGCCAGCATTTCTAGCGCAGAGGTGCCCAGATGACAAGACAGGATCATCAGCAGTTAGAACTTGTATATCTCTGAGCCGCTTCGGCGAGCTCGCTACAACAAATGCGCCCATACTAAAACAAGCGCATGTCGCACACGCCTTAAAGATTAGCCCATGCCTCATCAACAACGGCAGTCACCAGCGACTCGACGCATACACGCAGGAAACTAGTTTGTCGTTAATAATAATAATAATAATGATTGGTTTTTATGGAAAGGAAATGGCGCAGTATCTGTCTCATATATCGTTGGACACCTGAACCGCGCCGTAAGGGAAGGGATAAAGGAGGGAGTGAAAGAAGAAAGGAAGGGAGAGGTGCCGTAGTGGAGGGCTCCGGAATAATTTCGACCACCTGGGGATCTTTAACGTGCACTGACATCGCACAGCACACGGACGCCTCAGCGTTTTTCCTCCATAAAAACGCAGCCGCCGCGGTCGGGTTCGAACCCGGGAACTCCGGACCAGTAGTCGAGCGCCCTAACCACTGAGCCACCGCGGCGGGTTAGTTTGTCGTTCCAAAAACTAACTTTCGGGCTGACGTCCCGACCGCGGCGGCTGCGTTTTTATGGAGGCAAAACGCTTAGGCGCCCGTGTGCTGTGCGATGTCAATGCACGTTAAAGATCCCCGGGTGGTCGAAATTATTCCGGAGCCCTCCACTGCGGCACCTCTTTCTTCCTTCCTTCTTTCACTCCCTCCTTTTTTCGTTCCCTTACGGCGTGGTTCAGGTGTCCAACGATATATGAGACGGATACTGCCCCATATCCGTTCCCCCAAAACCTATTATTATTATTATTATTATTATTATTATTATTATTAACGTAATAAACGTACGGTCATAGTTTGTGGGGTTGAATTGGGGAGATAAGTACTTTCTCCCCACTCAATCGCGGCTGACACGGTTCAAAGCCGCCCGGACCCCACCCCGTGATCGCGTACGCTACCGAGCGCTCGCCGACCACGGCGGGCCTTGCTCTGGGGGAACAAAGGAACGACACATTGGCTGACACAAACAGGCATTTATTGCTACAGAAACAATAACGCCAGCTAGCAACAAGGTACGCTAATGAATCGAGGGCGTCCGACTCACCAGCAAGGTTCCGAGCGAATGTTCGCCCGCGCTAGGGCAAGGGATATAAACTCCGCAGGCCGAACGGGGCGAGTACGGGAGCCTGTCTCCCCGTCGCTTCTTCGCCCCGCCGGCGAAGAGCGGAGCCGCGAGCGACGCGTCCGATCGCGGCGATTATCCCAGGCCAAGAGAGCCCATCTCCCGCGGGCAGGCTTCAGCAGTCTCCCGCGCAGCGACGCTGGCGCCCTCTCTTGCCAGTTAATGTAACTGACAAGGGAATCCGCTCAGCCTCGAGGTGAGACCGCCGCTGCACGGTGCCTCGCGGGAAAGCAAACTCAGGGGCTGCAGGGCAGGTCCCCACAAGTTATAGAGCGGAAAAAGGAAGAAGCTCACACAAGACCTACTCTCAACATGTCAATGCAAGGCGAGAAGCACAGGTTCCTGCATATGTGCATGTGTATAGCTTAGCTGTGTTTCTGGCCTTCCATTAAAAAAGTTGAGATAAGCAGCTGTGTTTATCTCCTATCTGTCATCGTCTTCTCCGCACTATAACCACGAGACTAAGTGAAGAAACCCGACCCGACGTAGTCGTAGCCTTGGCGTATGTTCGGAGTCATCTCGATGGGGGATTTGCAATACCTTTGCCGTTGCCTGCTCCCTTGAAAAAATTTATCCACACCGTTCATAAACTGTTCAGAGGCTTTTATTTTTCCTCCTCTCGAAAGTTTCGTCCTATTTTTGGTTGGGGCCACTGTTCTTGGCGAGCCCCTCCGCTTCTCCCTATAATTAACCCGTTCTCTCTTGAACTTCTTCGCACCTTATAATCCCCAGGTAGTCGAAATTATTCCGGAGCCCTCCACTACGGCACATCTTTCTTCTTTCACTTCCTCTTTCCTTCTCTCCATCACAGTGCGGCTATGGCGTCGACAGTTACAGCGCCTTTCATTTCCCTCATAGCCATTTTCAACATATGTGACTTTGACGGTCCTTCGCATTTGGTCGTTCCACACTCTGTCTCTTCGCATCATTCTGCACGTCCATCTTACACTTTAAACACGAGTACGCCAATACAAAACGGAGTGCGCCAGAGGATAGCTTACTCCCTTTTCCTCCTTTCTGTTTGGAGTGTACGGTTCTCATTTCAACTACTCTCACCTTTTGCACGCTGGCCGTCTTCAGGGGTGTCGATTAAGTTCCGTACAACATTTCTGGCCTCATCACTGGTCTTCAAACGCGGACTTTCAATTTAACGGCGATTTTTCATGCCACAAAGCACACCTTACAACACTTTCCAGTTATTTCATCTTACTTAAATTCTAAAGCCCCTACTGAAACATTCCATACGAGTCTCTCGTAGGGAATCATGGGAGTATAGAGTCCATATGATGCAAAAATGTGTGTGGATATCCATACGTTTTCTATAAACATTCCATAAAGTTTTCATATAGCTTCCATAAAAAGGACATAACAACATATGAAGTCTGTACGTTTCCATCCGCGCTCTCCATAATGTCCATAGTGACTCCATACAAACCATATGGAAATATATAATAATTGTTTTTTTGGGGAAAGGAAATGGCGCAGTATCTGTCTCATATATCGTTGGACACCTGAACCGCGCCGTAAGGGAAGGGATAAAGGAGGGAGTGAAAGAAGAAATGAAGAAAGGGGTGGCGTAGTGGAGGGCTCCGGAATAATTTCGACCACCTGGGGATCTTTAACGTGCACTGACATCGCACAGCACACGGGCGCCTCAGCGTTTTTCCTCCATAAAAACGCAGCCGCCGCGGTCGGGTTCGAACCCGGGAACTCCGGATCAGTAGTCGAGCGCTCTAACCACTGAGCCACCGCGGCGGGGCTGGAAATATATGGAATTTTGAGACTCGGCTTATGGGAACTGTCAGTATGGAGGTGACTTTCTTTACCGTGTCTCCCTCTTCACCAGTTGTTGAAACTGTCTCTAAACTGTCCGAAGAAAAAAAATACTTGTGAAGGCAATTTCCTGAGCAACTTCGCGAAATTCAGGTCTCGTAATCCTGGATTTTGCCGCGTAACCTGCATGGTACATGGTATACACAGGATGTTTGCGCTTCTGGCTGCCTGCCGCTACTCGCATTGCACAAGTGAGGTCGTCCCACGCCGCTGCTCAACAGCGGACGCAGTTCTTTGTCATACCTCACGCCATTCTCTACTCTGGCGAAGCTCCTTTCGCCGGAATAAGTTGTTTCTCGTGCGGGTAATTGGAGCCGCGCGCTTGGAAATTGCGAAAGACGACACCACGTGAGTGGAAGGGGGTGGAAACTCGAGGACAACGCTCGCTCCTATGCTGAACGAAACGGTTCTGCATAGCGTTGTTTGTCGGGACGTCATCTCCCCCCCCCCTCTTCGCATTCTCTTCCTTCCACCCACTCCTATTAGTCAGGTAGTTTTTCCATCAACGTCATTCGCATATCCATTTCGGAAGCTTAGCGGGACACCAGAATACAGTCTTTACTGTGCAAAAAGGTAAACAAAATACAGATAGCAGGCCTGCCAAAGCCTCAGAGGACTTGACTGGAAGTGCCTGACAATTAGGTCGCGGAAAAATCCAGAAAACTGTTCTATCACACGTGAAATCATAGAATCAGAACTATGTCAGTGCACGTAAAAGAACCCCAGGTGGTCGAAATTCCCGGAGCCCTTCACTACGGCGTCCCTCATAGCCTGAGTCGCTTTGGGACGTTAAATCCCCCATAAACCATAAACCAGAATCAGAACTGATGATGATTATGAATTTTTATGGCGCAAAGGCATAAATGGCCAAAGAGCGCCATGCCACAAGGTATTTTCGTCTTCTCAAGGTGGGGTCAAAGACCCATTTCCCAAGCATTTCACCCTGATTAAACCTAGCACCAGGCCAGGGAAAGATTCTACCCATTGTATGACCGTTGGGTACTCGGCGGCACTGGGTATCGAACCCCGCACCTCCCGCAGGATGATGACTCACATGTAGTCTGGGGATGGCCTGCCTAAGCTCCGCCTCTACTGCCCTCTCCGAAAAAGAACGCGCCTATTTGCGCACACGTATACGATGGCCACAGCTCGGTCGGCATAGATATAAGTGTGTAAATATTCGCAATGAAGAATTGTTGGAAGTTCAGCTGTCGACATTGTCTGTCTACTCTGTCCCCGTATTTTTCGCGCGGCTGCGCGTGCCTGTAACGAAAATCCACTACGCCACCATCACAAAGGAGCCGCAGCTAGTCAACTGTTCGGCACCGCGTCAGTCGCTGAGGTTACGCCATCTGTCGGCTAACCTTGGCAGCGGAGTGCTTCTGCCGCACGTGTGCTACATTAGAAAGACATGCGAAGCACCGAGACCGGAAATGGGCTCGACGCCATGCGTCGGGACACGGTCGGAACGACGACACAATCGGCGGAAGAGGCGCCGACCGGAAATGGATCCTCGCGTGTCCCATAGGCAGCGCGTTCGCGGGCATAAGCGTTATATACTTACGGAGGAAAACAAATACCACGTGCGTGCTATGGCTGTTTCAGTTATTGTTTATTAGTCGTTTATTGCTCTGTCACGGTCTATTTTTTCCTTTTTACCTCTCTTTTTCTTTTTATTTCGTGGCACTCGTCCATCGTAGCGATCTTGATGCGCTATACTGAGCAGTCTTCGGCTGCCGAAAGCATCTGAACGTTCCCTTTCCGTTGGCAACGCCTTACGTGCATGCTATCTGCCCCTCTGTAATCGAACATTGCTTGAACTGCATGATTTTATTTATTTATTTATTTGCATGCTTTTATTTATTTATCTAGCGCATGCTGCCAACCTAAGTATCAGGCCTTGGGCAAGGAGTGGGTGGTACAGACTGAGACATTGTACAGCAATACAATGTATATGCTTGGCTTGCTGTGTGCGTCCTAGGGCCGCTTGATGACGTCACCCTATTTGTCTTGCCATTGCGGGGATTTTCTGCACCATTTGCAAGTACACACACTAACACACGCGCCAGCTTTTCTCGTAATGTGACTATTAATGTTTTGGCATTATAATATGGGTGGTTGACTGAGTGATTGGTGGGTGGTGGCTGAGTGAGTGGGTTTGTGATTAATATGTGGGTGGGTGGCTGAGTGATAGGTTGTGGGTGCGAGTGAGTGAGTTAGTGATGGATAGGTGGGTTAGTGATAAGTGGGTGAGTGAGTTATCGGGTGATACGTGAGTGTGATAGATGGGTGAGCGAGTGATTGGATGATACTTAAGTGAGTGATAGGTGGGTGAGCGAGTGATTGTGATACGTGGGTGAGTGAGTGATAGGTGGGTGGGTAAGTGAGTGAGCGGGTGAAAGATAGGTGAGCGAGCGAGTGAGTGATAGGTGAGTGAGCGAGTGAGTAAGCGAGTGAGTGATAGGTGGGTGAGCGAGTGAGTGAGTGAGTTAGTGAGTGAGCGAGTGAGTGAGAAAGCGAGTGATTGAGTGAGTGAGCTAGTGAGTGATAGGTGGGTGAGCGAGTGAGTGATAGGTGGGTGCGCGAGTGAGTGAGTGAGCAAGCGAGTGATTGAGTGAGTGAACGAGTGAGTGATAGGTGGGTGAGTGAGTGAGCGAGCGAGCGAGCGATAGCTGGTTGGGTTTTAGCGAGTAATATGTGGGTTCGATTGTGAGTGACAGGAGGGCGGCTGTTGGTGAGCCAGAGGGTGAGTCAGCGACTGATAGGTGGGTGGGTGGGTGAGTGATTGAGTGAGCGAGCAGCGCAAGTGAGCGAGTGAAGTAAGTCAAGGCAACCCAATCAGCCACACGCGTCAAGCGCGCGACTTAGTAACGGGTTCGCAATGCACTCATGCTCTCTGCGCTAGACGAACAATGGAAAGAGAAAGCGGTACGTGCTGGGCCACGGAACGAGGCCCGACGCCTGGGAGAGAGAGAGAGAAGGCGCAGGAAGTGGGGAAGGGGACTCCGATCCCTGCTCGCGCTGCCCGAGATGTCCCTATGCACGCACCCTGAGGCGCCGGCCGGACCCGATTTCTCGGGTCAGCGATAACGGTGACAACGGACGAAGAGAAAGCCACGATCATCACCGCGTGAAATGTTCATCGGGGGCGCTTAGCGAAAGAGCCGGTTTTATTCGTTACTGAACCCTGGAAGCACGCCGCTAGTCCCGGTGAATCGCTGCGCAGCTTCTTTTCGATTAACTGGCTGAACGACTCTGGCTATGTACGGCTTCATTCCTTAAATGGCCTCATTACACCACTCCCCCGAATAAGTTGCTGCAGCCATTATTCCTGGAATGCGTTAGCGTTCCGCACAGGAGCGCCTTGAAACGTTTATCCTTTGTATGTGCGGGCGTGTGCAGTGCAGCTTATATTCCAGTGCATATGCGTCACACAGTACGCCGGAAGCATTGCAGCGTGCAGCCACACAAAGCAGAGTCCAGAGCTGTAGCTGACGTCTGCCGTAGCAAGCGGATGTGCACGCATACCGAAACTATGAAGCATAAGGCAGTCCATGCGTGCTGGGCGATGTCGGCGCATTTAAAGCGTAGCAAAGCAAGCTTCAAAATAGGCACTGAGGATGCATTTCTAAAATGCAAAGGCGCTTCCGAAATTCGGCTGCGGTTGCGAAGTCCCTTTCTAAACATTTTCTAAATGCTTTCTAAACAAGACCTCTTTCTAAATAATCTTATGTGCCAAGACAGTCACATGAGCTATGAGATGTGTTATAATGCACGGCTGCGATTGATTTTTGACCATCTGGGGATCTTTAACGTGTATGAAGACTCACTACATCACGTTTTTGGTGCATTTTGCTTCCATCTCAATGCCCCCTGAGCAGCAAGGATCGTATTCGCGGCGCTAGCTAGCTGTTGTCCTAGAAAACACCTTTAGGATTCGTGTTTATCTTTGGATTCATTAAAAATTAAATTCGTTTTGGTTTGGTTCTATATTGTTTAACGTTCCAAAGCAACTCATGCTATAAGAGACGCCGTAGTGAAAGGCTCCGGAAAATTTCGACCATTTGCGGTTCTTTAACTTACGCAGACATCGCACAGTACAGGGGCTTCTAGCATTTCGCCCCCATCGAAATGTGACCACCCCAGCCGGGATCGAAGCCGCGTCTTTCGGGCAGCAGCCGAGCACCATCATGCCCAGCATTCTCGGACAAAAATTTTGAATACTGAAAAATTTAAGACGCTATTATGGAAATATTGAAGGTAACGGTCAATTCTTCCGATGTGTAATAGAACCTTTCTTTTAACGTCTTTCCGTCGATCGTATCGAGCAGTTGAGACTGCCATAAAAACCAACGGAGAACGCTTTTGACAATAGAAAAAAATGAAAATAGCAAAAAACATTTACTAGACTGTTGTCGGATGGTCTGCGGATATAGTGATTGTTAAGCTGAAATTTTTCATGGTATCATAAAATTGCGTCCATAAACTGTTTCCCGCTCAAAAATGCGTTTGTCCAGGATTGTAGGGTATGACGGACCCTTTTGTTTACGTGTAATATAACACCGCCGACAAGCGTCCGGTGTTTTTATGAAGAAAGTTGAGAAATTACGCAAGAGAACGGGTGCTGCTCAAAATCAACTTATTCGCGTATTTCTAACAGGATGGCAAAAAGCGAAACAAAATCTGTCAGAAGCAGATTTAATTGGTTTTTTTTTTCATCAGCATTCATCATGGTCTTGCATTTGTGCCTCGCCTCCTATAGGCCGCCGGACAGGCCTACATTGTGCAATGCACACCGGAACTTTATACGACGTTATTTTTTCCAAAACCTCCCGGGTAATTTTAAACACCATATACAAAGCTAAAGGTTTTTTCACCGCTTATCGGGTGTGCCTGTAAAAGTGGCGACAACGACATAAATCTGTACATTTAATTCTAAAAAAACTACCGTATTTACTCGCATAGTTTGCGCGCTTTTTTTCTTTAAAATAGAACAACAAAAAAGGGGGCCCAAATTGCGCTAAAATTTTCTGAACGCATCGTAAGAAAACTCTACAAAGGTGATAACGCGCAATATATACTGTATAGGGTAGGGCGGGGTAAAATGAGACACGGGGCAAAATGAGACATGTCTCGTCTAGCGACACCTAGCGTAAAATCTTTTAGATTAAAAATGTTTCTTAAACCACCATTAATCTCTACATTTAATTCTAAAAACTACCACATTTACTCGCATAGTTTGCACACTTTTTTCTTTAAATTAGGGCATCAAAAAGAGGGGGCCCAAATTGCGCGAAAATTTTCTGAACACATCGTAAGAAAACTCTACAAAGGTGATAACGCGTAATATATACTATATAGGGTAGGGCGGGGTAAAATGAGACATGGGGCAAAATGAGACATGTCTCGTCTAGCGACATCTAGCGTAAAATCTTTTAGATTAAAAATGTTTCTTAAACCACCATTATTCTCTACATTTAATTCTAAAAACTACCACATTTACTCGCATAGTTTGCACACTTTTTTCTTTAAATTGGGGCATCAAAAAGAGGGGGCCCAAATTGCGCGAAAATTTTCTGAACACATCGTAAGAAAACTCTACAAAGGTGATAACGCGTAATATATACTATATAGGGTAGGGCGGGGTAAAATGAGACATGGGGCAAAATGAGACATGTCTCATCTAGCGACATCTAGCGTAAAATCTTTTAGATTAAAAAGGTTTCTTAAACCACCATTAATCTGTACATTTAATTCTAAAAAACTGTCGTATTTACTCGCATAGTTTGCGCACTTTTTTTCTTTAAAATAGGGCATCATAAAGAGGGGGCCCAAATTGCGCAAAAATTTTCTGAACACATCGTAAAAAAACTGTACAAAGGAGACAATGCGCTATATATACTGTATACCGCCGCCTGTACGTGGACCTCCGATCTCGCACCCCTCGATGGCCATCAAAAATTTGGCTCCAAACATAAGACGCATACCCCCCCCCCCCCCCCCCCTCCACACGCTATATAGTTCCCCGCGGGATGGCATGACTTCGTATGCACAGCTCGAAGCAATAAACGCGCTGCAACACAACCGCGAAGCCAGCTGTCGGAGGCAAAGGAAATCATCATCATCATCATCATCGGCTTGATTACGCCCACGGCAGGACAAGGGCCTCTCCCATTTCTCACCATTAACCCTATCCTGCAATTTGTGCTCTTATGTAATGCCCTCCTATATGAACAAACCAATTAATAATAATAATAATAACTGGTTTTGCGGAAAGGAAATGGCGCAGTATCTGTCTCATATATCGTTGGACACCTGAACCGCGCCGTAAGGGAAGGGATAAAGGAGGGAGTGAAAGAAGAAAGGAAGAAAGAGGTGCCGCAGTAGAGGGCTCCGGAATAATTTCGACCACCTGGGGATCTTTTACCCGCACTGACATCGCACAGCACACGGGCGCCTTAGTGTTTTTCCTCCATAAAGACGCAGCCACCGCGGTCGGGTTCGAACCCGGGAACTCCGGATCAGTAGTCGAGCGCCCTAACCACTGAGCCACCGCGGCGGGTGTATTATTATATTATAAGCTCGTAACTTGATATCATATACGCGCATTTCCAAAGCAAATTCTTCAGCGTGAAAGACTTTGGCGAGCTCGTTGTTGCGTAGCTCGATCACAATGTGACTCCTCGATGTGTCAAGGACACATAAGAATAGCGCGAAGCAAACACGCCTGTCTTATTTGTCTTGTATGCCGTCCCTCCATGTCTCTTTGGCGCTGCCTTCTCGTGTCCTTCAGTGGTACTCGCATTAGACGACGGAGCAGAAAGGCTTGTCATTGCACACGCTTAGAACTTCTTGGGGAGCTCGCTCATGATCTCCCTGGAAATAAGTGTAACTTGTTTCCTGCAATTTGCTTACGTCCCGAGGAACCGCTTATCGGGCAGGCACAGTAACTTCATTGAGGCGCAGTACGCAAACTTTTGGCCAGGATAATATATGACCGGTAATTTGACGTCCGGTCTATTTCGACTACGTGTTTCACATCGAAGCATTGCTGTTGGAACTATCTACACTGTAAACACAAGTACACTACTATGGGAGTAATAAGGAAGTAAGCCGTCCCCTAGCGTGCTCCGCTGTGCATTGCACACTACCGTCTTCATCCGCTTGCATCTGCGGTGCGAACAGATGAGATCAGCTTAACCTTAATCAGTGCTTAACCTGAGTCTGATATCGTTTCCTGACGAGCTTAAACTGAGTCTAATATCGTCGCCAGACGTGCCGGCGACCTTGCAATTATCCAACTAGGCTAAACACCTGCATTCGCGCGTTTGAGCGGTTTATCTACAAATCACTTTTTTTGGTTTTTTTTACTAAAATCAATCCCTGAAAAAAAAGGGGGTGGGGAGGGTGTTGGCTACGTTATTATTTGGGCAATGAAAGGCCCGTTTATTGCTAAGAGAAGTTCACTTAAAAATTCAACCTTTTTTTTTTCCGCCACTCGATTTAGACCTATGACGTCCTTCTTCAAAATGACTATGTGATCATTGTTTAAAACAAATGGCGATGCGGCCTGGCCTTAGAGATCCGCACAAAAAAAAAGAAGGAAGCACTGAAGTCACCGGAAATTCGGTGTGAAAACGACCGGTAACAGCCAGTAGCAGCGATATTTGAAGTTCATTTTTAGGCTTTTTCTATTTGCCTGCAGTGAAAACAGTCAGCCTGCCAGCTATCTATACCTATCCATACCTATCCATATTCGTATGTCCATATCCCTTTATCCATATGCATATATTCAAATCCATATATTCAAATCCATATACCCGTATATATATCCATACATATACATATTTAACCTCTCCATACAGTAGTCAGCCCCCTGTGTCGCATTAAACAGCACGTGTGTTTGTCTCGCGCTTCCACTATGTGCACTCATCGCATTACTTCCGTGGGTGCATGCACACAACCGCGTACTACGTGATCGGTACTGCAACGGCAACCGTGGTTTTAATGACAACATTGCCGTGGGCAGTTGAGCAACGGCAGGGCAATAAGGGAACCTCGCGAGTATTCGCAACCCCATAGACGGAACTTGGGACGAGCTCCCGGCGCCGTTTATGACCTGTGCGCGCAAACACCGTGCAGCAGTATACCGCCAAAGTCAACACAGATTACGAAGGAGGAAAGACACGCGGTAAAAGGTTGAGAAACCCTCGAGCAATGCGATTACAAGAAACCGGTTGATTCCTTAAAGGGTCCCTGAAAAGGGTGTTTGAAGTTGTCTATAAATGCTCGCATTATGTAGAGTGCAGGCCAACGAGCGTTCATGCCGAGTACGTGATCTCGAAAGCGAGCCGATAATTTACAATACAAATTTTAAAACTGCCTGCTTCTGCGCCTAGCGGCGACCTGCGGTGCTGCGCTTTCGCCCGAATCCGCTCACGTTACGTCAGCATCCTCGCTCGTTACGTCATGTAGCGCTCGTTACGTCAGCAGCGGACTGCTAGCATCGGTTGGCACGCGTCGGCAGCCGGTGGATGAGGCAAGTTCGAGGGGCCGGCGGAGGAGCGCCGACATTTCAGCGTGCGAAAAGTGACGAGAACCCGCCGCGGTGGCTCAGTGGTTACGGCGCTCGGCTACTGATCCGGAGTTCCCGGGTTCGAACCCGACCGCGGCGGCTGCGTTTCTATGGAGGCAAAACGCTAAGGCGCCCGTGTGCTGTGCGATGTCAGTGCACGTTAAAGATCCCCAGGGGAACGAAATTATTCCGGAGCCCTCCACTACGGCACCTCTTTCTTCCTTTCTTCTTTCACTCCCTCCTTCATCCCTTCCCTTAAGGCGCGGTTCAGGTGTCCAACGATATATGAGACAGATACTGCGCCATTTCCTTTCCCCCAAAACCAATTATTATTATTATTATTATTATTATTATTATTATTATTATTATTATTATTATTATTATTATTATTATTAAAGTGACGAGAAGAGAGGGAAAGACGCGAATAGGCGAAAATTCAAATTTTGACTATAGATAACTCAGCTCCAACGAAGCGCATCTAAAAAATTCTTGCTGGAGGATAGTTGTGAAGCGGCTTCCTATAGCATCCTAGGCACACCGCGTCTTTGTTGAGGCCCCCTTTCACAGCCCCTTTAAGAGTACACCTCGTACTTCATTATGAAGGGACTGCAAACCAGTGAGTTTAAGGCCGTTTCAGATTGAGCAAAAATTTGCAACTTGCTCGAACCTCGTCGCTCTGGCCGCTCTAGCAGCCGCGTCCGCTTGAAACAGGTTTTTGCGTCACGGCGCCAGAAATCGCGAGCGTTTTTGCATGTGAAACAGGCTTTAGAGCGATAAACAGCATTTCCAGAATGTCGAATGTTCCTATAGACTTCAATAAAAGAAGGCCTTTGCATAGGAATGAAGCGCCGCAAAGCGTGAACTGAGCGTGGCAGCTTCCCACACACACTTCAACGCTACGAGTGATGACGGTGTTCATTGTTGCTGAGACATTACCAGAAAAGCGCACAGCCAATGCCACTAAGTCCAGCTCCCTATCCCGTTCTCTTCCACAGGCAATCCGTCATTCTTTTTTTCTTATGTCACGGATGACGTCAACGCACTATTTCAAAATTTTCCTAGTCATGCGCCACGTGGCGGCAAGAAAGGGAACTAGAAGCGCTTGTCCTGAAATCCTCGTAATGAAGATGATGATGTAAAACATGAGAAATAATGCTCAAAGCGTGATGGGCCAGGAGAGCTCGTGAATTGAAGCAGTTTTTTTTTTAAAACTATGCAGGAATAGCATAGCGCGAAACACAGTAAGCTTCAAATAGCGAAGAAAAGGCCATAGTTCTGACGTCACGTGTGGCTGGAACAGTCATGATGTTGATTTTATGATGACGTCCCGCCTGACCCAGGCGTAAAATGCTAAGCGTAAAATACAAATCTGCTATGTCAACTGCGATTTTCTAGGCTTCAGAACAAGTTTTATTTTATATTATTCTGGTTTATTTACACGTACTGCAGCCCCGCTGAGGTTGTTGCAGGAGTGGGATACAAAAACAAAAATAGCATAATCAACGGTCAGAAGCATCACAGATTTGCAACAATATTTTTAAAAAGCGCTTTAACCACAGTGAGCATACGTCGCTGGGCTAGAATTCGACCGTTCAATCACACGACGGAAGAAACTAAATTTGAATACGTCTGTGCGTGTGTGAATCATCATCATCATCATGATAAAGAAATGATACTTGTAGATGTAGATTTAGAAAATTGTTAGTACTTGAGCAATAGAACAAAACAGAATGAACAAGACTGGAAATATTTTAAACACTCAATGTCGCGACAAGTACAAAGGAGGGAAACATCTAAGATAGGAAGAGTCGATGATGGTGAAAAATTTCTCATAATGTCGGCAAATACTCCATCGACATTCTCCAAACGTGGAGTATGGGCCAATAAAACATGGGAGTCATCGCACGGGGCCCTGTCTTCCAACAATACTAAAAAGAAAAGATAAATGCGGATGGAGCGGAAGTTGCGGCCATCTTAAATGTCTGCAAGACGGTGACGTCAGTTCAACACTGTGGCGGAAGGTTGAAATTACAACCGACTGTATTCCCTCGTTTAAGCACGATGAGGAAGGGACTGCGAAACACTCGGAAAGGTCAGCGCTTGCCTTGACGCATTCCGAGGATTACTAATGAGGGTTGCTCCCGGATGAGCAATCCTCGCTAACGAGGAAATACGGGTCCGCTTAGACTCTGTGCAGGCCAACAACCGACCGCATGCCTTCGTAACACGATCAGATACCACTGACCTTTCGCCGACCGAGGAAGTAGATTATCTTCCTTCCAAAACCTCCCGTTTCAGAACAAAGTTTCGTTATGTATTTGCGGAGAGTAATTGATGAATTGTAATCTGAGGTGGGTTCCTTTTCGGGTAAAATCCACTTTCATCGGATCCTCGTGCCCCGAGTAGATCTCTCAAAAACCGCGTTAAACTAATTTTCTACCCAAGGAAGCGCCTTCGATAAAATGCAGCCTACTACGTAAAGTGCTCAGGGCGTCGCATTGAACCTGCATAGGGGATTACTTATAAGTTATTATAAAAGTGAGCTCAAAAAAAAAAAACACCAGGACCAAAAAATTACGAAAACACGCTGCGAGCGCTGACTCTCAACTAACTTTGTTCGCCATGGTACACAATTCTTATACGCATGAACTTAAATGAAAGGAGTTTACAAGCATATAAGAAAAATTTGCAAGTAGAGAGAGAGAGAGAAACTCAAACGGAAAGGCAGGGAGGTTAACTAGGCAGCGCCCGGTATGCTACCCTACACGTGGGAAGGGGAACGGAGGTAGAGATAGAAAGGGGAGCGAACAAGGGGAGATGATCGCTTTTCCACATGTCCGTTGGCCATTACTTTCCAATGTATTAGCCGGTAACTTACTTATGTTCCAGTAATGCAAAAGCATTGCAATTGTATTCCAATTCTATTCCAGTTACGTTCTAATTCTATTCAAATTCTTTTTGAGTTTTATTCCATTTCTGTTCTATTTTCATTCCAGTTCTACTCTAATTCTATTCCTTTGTAACTGCTGCAGTTGTAAGAGCTAGCACTGACTATTAGTGATTGACATTTCGTATTTCCCCGTCTCTGAAGGCGTCACGCCGTTTCGACCAAACTCGGGTTTTGTAACGCCGCCACCTTTTGAGCGACGCCAGGTTTTCATGGTGTCAATGACCCATCTAATCATTTCGCACTGATAAACATGACAAACTGTCGACAGTGAAGCCAACTTGTGTCCACGAATGGAACTTCATTAACTGTTAGCGTCCCTCATAGCCTGAGTCGCTTTGGGACGTTAAACCCCTTTAAACCAAACCTTCATTATCTGTTAGAACTGTATGGTACGCTGACTGACGCACGCACGTGCCCTGGTTTTTAGTGGTGTGAATAATTCTACCACATCCCACACTGTCTTATCCATGTGTTTTCACAGCACTCTTGTTGTGCTTCCGTTAACGAACCTAACTATAGTTCTAACAGATAATGAGGTTGCATTCCTCGGCACAAGTTGATTTCACTATGAACCGTTTGTCATTTATTCTTGTTTGTTCATAAACTTTTCCGCTCATGCTTATGAGAATTATGGACCATGGTGTGTGATGTTAGCAGAAAGTCAACGGTCGTAGAGTGCCTTCATATCTTTTGGCCTTTGTATTTCCTCGCATTGTTTTTCACAATGAATCCTTACCAACTCCTCCAAACACGGTCTACGTCTGCACTTGATATCGCAGCAGCGTCTGCAGTTAATTTTCGATTACTTTAGACCTGCTTTAATGCTTGCAATCTACTACGCGATCAAACGAGAGGATAAGTTCGAAAACATTTTCCTAGCGGAAGGGTTCAGAACACATGCCAACAGTCTAGCCGGGTTACTTCTGGCAAAGACTGTACGTATGTGGTGTTGAACCTCTAACGCCAAACAAAGGACCACCTCGAAGTAGCAGGGTGGGGGTGAGGAACTGGGACCTTTAACGGTAGCCTGAAGTGTTCAGCAAGTGGCCACTCGTTGGAGTCGTGCTAAGCGTCTTGACTTGGCTAGCATTTTGGGCCTCGATTATCTCTCCTACTGTAGCGTGTCCCTATAGTTGCACTACTTTAGATGGCCTAGCACATGGAGGGATTCAAAGTGCCTTTTTGACAGCTTTCCTCAGAATGGTGTTGACCCGTCTTAACTAGCCCTAGGTTAGGTTGTGAAGTAAGAGATGAAGTGATGCGGCTGATTGTTAAAGCATAGATCGTAAGAGAGCGTCGACTTCGCTGAGACCATGGATGCGTCCAGCGACCCTTCTGATTAAATGCGTCAGCTGCGTGATCTGCTTATCCAGGGTATTTAGGGTGCATGACGCATCTGCACTGGATTCGATCTGCAGGCGGGCTCTCATTACTCTGGATACGGCTGTACCTCCAACTGCGATGTTGATAGTCGAGTCTCCAGATCGGGGTCTAATGATTAATAGCTCTGACTTCTGCGGTGAGCGTGCAGCGCCCTTGTCGCCTACCATTCTGTAGACCACATCCGCAGCCTCCTGCAGAGTGTCTTGGGCCTTTCCATTCAGCCGCTATACGCCCACAGGGTTATTCGTGTAAATCCCGCGATTCAGGTTAAGAATATTTCCCAGTGCGTTAGTCAATGGAGCCAAAGCTATGCCGAACAGAAGGCGGAAGACTACAGCTCTGGGGCGTCCCTCGGTTGGGTACCCTATCTCTCAAATTGCACATGTGCCAATCTCGTCCTTGCAGTACGCAGAGACCTGAACCGTACCGCGGAAGGCCGCCGCGGTGGCTCAATGGTTATGGCGCTCGGCTGCTGACCCGAAAGACGTGGGTTCGATCCCGGCCGCATTTCGACGGAGGCAAAATTCTGGAGGCCCGTGTACTGTGCGATGTCAGTGCACGTTAAAGAACCCCCGGTGGTCGAAACTTCCGGAGCCCTTCACAACGGCGTCTCTCGTAGCCTGAGTAGCTTTGGGACGTTAAACCCCCATAAACCTTTTTTGTTTAGTTTGCCAGCTGCTAAGTGGGATATAAAAACACCGCCATGTATACCGACTGTGTCTCGTACCAGTGGGAAGTTCGTCAACTAACCGGGTGCGAACTGTCGCGCTGCAATCACCTGTTGTATATGTAGGCAGTGCAATACGTAGTACGTAGAACGGCGCAACACCGACCGACAAACGCCCGCCAGGTACACGCCAATTAACAACTCGCGATTGCTCAACCAAGCGGCAACGGTTAGCGCCGCGGCAGCTTCGCGCTCTTCTTCCTGGTCGTTGCGATCCGCAGTGTAGTCACGTGACCAGATGACGCGTACGTATCCGCAACCGCTGAATGACGCCAGCACTGCTCTCTCGGCGGGACGATCGCGTACGCCCGAGCACAGCTCCTGCCGACGCCGTAGACGGAAGATAAGGCAGCCCTCGCCCGATAAAGCCACGCGAGGAACTACCGTGAGCGCCTCGCGCGACGATAGCGGCGCGCTCCTGTCCTGCCTGACCTGTGGCTGCCTTCCTTATCGCCGGTGGCCATAGAAACTGTGCCCCGAAAGTTATCAGAATGAAAACGTCTTTGTTCATCCTCTTCGTTCGCTTTTTTTTGTGCAGGTGTTGGCGGCGGCCGCCGGTGCGAGCTCATGAGATGCTGCCGACCTGAGCACAGCCGTCGCACCGTTGCTGCTGCTGCTGTTACGACTATGGGTGAAACGCCGCGGTGAAGCATAGAGGACCCGTCGACGACAAACCATCGCGACGAGTTCTCACCCAAGGACTATGCACTATCGGCGCTATGCTTACAGCCATGGTGAGTACTGCATTTTTTTTTCGTCCTCCAGCACTCAGATCGTTAGTGTTAGGGCTACGCCGTGAATCGGGTCGGCGGCGATGTGCTAGCTTCGAATGAACTGGACTAGACTTGTTATCCAACAACTGGTGGTGGACAATTTTCGACAGTTATAGGCACTGAAGGGAAATAAACCACAGCGGAAGGGCTCGCTAGGCTACTTTATAACGCGGTAGTGGAGTGTTCTGGATTAATTTAGACCTCCTGTATAGGGTCCAGTACTGTCCGCTGACGCCGCACTGTACGCGAGTGATTTTGTATTTCGCCTGCATCGAAATACGGCCGCCGATGTCGGGGTCGAGTACGCGACCTCAGGATCAACAACCGAACGGCAAGCCGCCCAGCAGCAGCAGGTTGTGCTGTCTTTAGTTTCCTCCGTGGCAGTTTAGATGATCAAGCAGCATGCAACAACTTGCTCAGTGTGATTTGTTTGATGTCGGTTGCAGGGAAACAGCACAATTATGGGGAGACCAGAACGCTTGTCCCCCGTTTTCGACCTAGCCGAAAGATCGTTCAATCATAACGAAGCCTGTCGTGCACGACGTTCCGTTAGCTTTCTTCGGCCGGAGTAAATTCCGTTCCGCTACTCCGTTCCTTCGAACGGAGTAAATTTTGACGCACTGCGAATTGAGTTGAAATTTGCGGACTCAGTGTCAAGGTCGCTCACGATTTCACGAACAAAACCGGTTGCCTTTTTCAGTGGCTTGGCAGATGTGACGTTCAGCTACTGATGTTGGCCAAGGTCGTAGGATCGAGTCCCGATCGCGCCGCAGCGACCACGTTTCGATGTCGGCTATATGCAAAAAAAAAAAAAACTCGTGATGGTGCTGTGCGATATCAGCGCTCCTTAAAGGACCTTTGGTGGCCGAAATTGATTAGGAGCCCTCCATACCACGCGCACAGCCTCCACACGTTTAAAGGCCGCATGCTATAGGTAATCAGGGAATAGTTGCTCATTGGCATCCACCCAAGCGCAGCCATACAACTATGAAGGAAAGTTATACAGCGTCCACAGAAACTTCGCAGATAAAGAAAAAAATCGTCCTTGTCCGGGGTTCGAACCCGGGACCACTGCTTCACCGGAGCAGTCGCTCTACCAACTGAGCTAACGGGGACGGCTAGCAGATGGTAATTAATAATAATTGGTTTTTGGGGGAAAGGAAATGGCGCAGTATCTGTCTCGTATATCGTTGGACACCTGAACCAACGATATACGAGACAAGATACTGCCGAGAGCAAATTGATCACTAACTCGAAGTGGTAACAGTGTTGGGCCAAATGTTTAGGGAATCCCGTAAGGTGGAGTAGGGAGAGCGAATTGATAACTGGAAGTGGGAACAGTGTTGGTTCAAATGTTTAGGGGAATCCCCTAAGGTAGAGTAAATCTCTGCCGCTGAAACGGTGGTCCTGGGGTTGAATCCCGAACCAGGACGAATTTTTCTTTATCTACGAAGTTTCTTGGAAGCTAACTTTCCTTTGTAGCCGTGTGGCTGCGCTTGGGTGGTGCCAATTAGTAATTACTTCCTTATTAAAAATCTACTAAGCCTTGCGAGATTCCCCTAAACATTTGAACCAACACTATTTCTGCCTTGTCCTGTGTTCTCCTTTCTTTGGTCCGTCGTCTTTTGCGCCGTTTTATAATGAATCCTTACCAACTAGCCCAACTCTACGTTTTGCTAAACCATACGTACCCATTTGCACTGTTAGAGCTTCAGCACAGATCCGAAACGCGTTCAACGCCAGCCGTTACATAGGTCGTTGGTCGTACCGGGGATAAAGTAGATTCAGTTTGGCGGCAGACACGTTTACACGCATTGAAAAAAGACAACAAAGAACATTGAAAAAACTACAAACGTTTCAAACGCGCTTCCGCGCGAAGGCACTGATTCTGCATACTTTTACGACAGCGCTATTGATGCTTTGAGCGAGCTGTGAAATGCCGGTTTAATACAGTGAATTGCGACACACTTCGTCCAGATGCGTGAGGGGACGAGTTTGGATTAAACTTGGTAGTCGCGCGTGGGTGAAAAAGAAGTCGTAGTGGTTCTAAGGTGATTTTTTTTTTTACAGTGAAGACTGACGCGATGTAAAAATTGGTGCAGGATTTAGCCGTTCGAATTAAACTGCTCTAAGGCAGGTTACTCTTGTAAGATTGCAGGACGAAATACAAAGGCCTATAGCTACTCTTTTGGTGCCTACATTTTCATCACGTTATATACATTTTTTTTTTTGTAGAGTTAAGTGACGACCGTGCTAGTAAAGGTTTCTCGGACTTGCTCGGATGAAACTTAGGCGATGACCGTCATATTGTGACTCACTGCCTCGTTACAGGAAATTGGGGGCCCTGTTAAGTTTAGCACGTTCACTCCATCGTGGGCCATTTCTGCTGGCAAGAATACCGGGCCACACGACGAAGCCGTAGGGTAGGTTTTATTGTTAGGTCCTCCTAGCTCTTAGGGCCTCTCAATAAAATCTGACCTATAGCTTCATCACGTGACCCAGAATTCCTGGCAGCAAAGCATGAATAAATCACGTGACCCCACCAGCTACACGCGACGCAGTGAACGTGTGAACGATGATGTCAATGGTTTACGCCGGGGGCCGGAGCGATTTTCGCTTACCTGATTCCGATACCGCGTATGCCATTGTTTGTCACGGTATACCCGCTACGGAACTATCCTCGACTCGGCATGTTATGAAAACTTATCAGTAGTGATTGCAGGGTCGTCGTCCGCACGCGCTTCGAAAAAAGCAAATTGGCGCGGGCGGCCGCATTCCCTTCGATCGCTACTGGTGCGGTCACGGCCCCTGTTCAAATGATAGCGCATGCCTATCCGGCGTGATACGGAAACCGTGAATGTCGGGGCCTAGGACGCGGCATGCATTCCGCGCTGACTGCGCGATCTCGGTCTCTGAAGCAAATGGTATGCTATACATGTGAGGTCTATCGTGTCCATGCTGAACGTGAGCTGTGAGGGTCGCCGTTGTAGAGGATGCCGGGTTGGCTAATTTCGACCCCCTCGGACTATTCGCCGTGCACTGACATAGCAGGTGTTCCTGCATTTCGGTTGCATAGACCTAGGCCGCTCTGGGCGGGATTCGAACCGACGACCCTGCGCTCAGCAGCTGCATATATTCCGATCGGTGATCTGGAGCAAGTTTTTTCGCTTCGCGAAACCGAAAAGTGTATTTCAGTGGGCGATTTGGATTCGGATCCTCAGCTCTGATTGGACCGCAACGATATGGTCTCTATTCTTCCTATACATCTTGCTCCTACGCGGATTCGGAGAGCTGCCGTAAGTAGGTGCAATTGGTCTCTGTTGAAAAAGACTGCCAATTTTTTTTTTTTGCGCAACATAGAAATTCTGCCGCTAAGCATTCGTCATAATACGCGAAGTCAAAACACATGTAGAATATTTTTTTCAACATCTTGTAGACTTGCGCCTGACAGTACGCCTGGTTCACAGTAGTCTACACTTGTATAGAAACGTCTTTAACCGACTGCCCTTCATTATTGTGCCCTAAGGGCCATTTCGGGCTTTATATAGGGGGAGGGAGTAAGTTATACGAAACTGATTACAAGCACATAAGTAAAAACTGCACTTCACAAAGTTCACAGAGAGCAGATTGTAGGGAAAAATGCAAGAACACGGTAGAAGAAGTCTCAGAGAGCTATCTAACGTTATGCAACTGTTGTTACAAAGGCGCGCACCACACACACTATATTGTTAGGCCAACTACGTCACCGAGGTGACTGTGAACGACGATGAAACAGCTGTGACCGGCATGAATTGCGCGCATAGGGAGGGCACCGCCGTGCGTTCGGCGTGCCCTTTCTGCAGACGCCGTTGACCTCTCCGACGGGCGTCGACTGCTGGAGTCGGTTATCGACACTCTCTTCGCAGATAATGCGCCAAAGCTATGCCTGGCATTCTTGGAGCGTGTAGCAGCTCACGCGGAGCCCGCTTGCCTATGGCGTTCAAAACATTTTTTTTCCCTGTTTCCGAGCCTCTCTTGCCTTTTATTTACTGCTTTTGCCGAGACTATAATGGTGCCTTCTATGGAGTAATTTCAGTCTTACTGCGCCGTAACGGAAAACCCCCATTTACATGCTGACGAATTAGAATGTTGCCCAGCTGGGCCGCTAGTGGGCGCTTCCTACAGTGAAGTATAGAGTCAGGTACCAGGAGATAGACACTTTGTGCATTGCGTGCGGAGAGGAGCAGGAAACGGCTGAACACTTGATACTTTTCTGTAAAGGGCTTCACCCTACAGTGGAAGGCAGCGGGGCTGACTTACCCAAGGCATTGGGGTTTAGGGATAGTGAAGGGAAAGTGGATTTTAAGAGGTTAGAAGTAACCAAGCGAAGGTTATCTGATTGGTTGCTAAAAGCAAGACAGGAGTAAAATTTCACAAGACATGGCTAGGTGGCTTGAGCCACCGCCCGATGTAAAGGGTTCAGCCGTATCCATCCATCCATCCATCCTTCGTGTTCACATGGCCTGGGTGTACCTTGCAGTGGGCGCTGTCAGTGTGTAGGGGGTGGAAGGGCGACGGTACACTGCAGCTGTATCCTTGGCTCCTAGGAGGTTGGAAAACTGGCGCTTGTCAACACCGTGCGTGCGTGCGTGCGTGCGTGCGTGTGTGTGTGTGTGCGTGCGTGCGTGCGTGCGTGTGTGTGTGTGTGTGTGTGTGTGTGTGTGTGTGTGTGTGTGTGTGTGTGTGTGTGTGTGTGTGTGTGTGTGTGTGTGTGTGTGTGTGTGTGTGTGTGTGTGTGTGTGTGTGAGAGAGAGAGAGAGAGATCCAGCGAAAAGAGAAATCTTGGAATGGTCAGTAGTAGTGTAAACGTAGACACCAACGTTTGAAACGATTTATTGACGTTTCGACCGTGGACAGAATGTCACAGAACGTCTGCACGTATGTATGTATGTGTGTGTATGTATGCATATATATATATATATATATATATATATATATATATATATATATATATATATATATATATATATATATATTATTGGCTGTTTATTTCCATGTTCATTAAGTCATTCATACATCGGTAGCCCTATGCATCAACTTGTATTGTTTCTCTTGGATCGACCGCACAGTAGTGCTCATCCAAACCTAACGAAAATGTGCGTTCATGAATTTGAAGTGACATCTTTTCCTTTCTTGCTCTGCAGATTGGAAAGTGCGTTGCTGTGTTCGATTGGGTGCAATATATCACTTCTCACTAGCAAAATTCGGAGACTCCTTTCGATCGCGCCAGCGAAAGCAATTTTATCGTGCACCGGTTTAACCCCTGCGTCTAGGCTTTTTCTCTTGTCATTTGCATAGCACGAGAGTTTCAGGATGAATTCTTTGAACTCGCCGCAAGAGCAGTAAAACCTAAGAACAGTCAGCGTTCGTTTCCTAGTATTGTCACGTGGCTGTTTGTCACTGTCTAGAATGCATGTTTTGTTTTCTCAGTGTTTAGTGTCAATGCCTCTGTATCTTACTTGGCCTCGACCGCACCGCAGGCGACTCCAGAAGTTGTGAGCAACAGGAATGCAAGAAGGGTAAATTTAAAGGAAGAACGACCATTTCGGATCAGTCATTGCAAGAGGCGTCAACCATACTTGTTATAAGTTCTAAACAAAAAGGAGTAAGATGGGAGTAAGCTCTCCCCTATTGCACTCCCTTTTTTAAAACGGAGAGTGCGAGAGAACAGCTTACTCGCTTTTTACTCCCATATGAGCGAATTCGCGTTTAGCGTCTCCGGCGTTGCTCACTGTGCGTAACACGGCAAGCCATGCTGCTACAAAAGGAAGTAAACAAAAAAACAGTCGCTGGGAACGTAATTCGCGCAGCCTGGATGGGCATCCCACCACGCTTCCTTCAGCTTACAGGGCATGCACGATGACTGCGTCTTCTGCTGGCAGCTGTAACCTCGAGGTTCGAAAAGTCGAGGGGTTAATAATAATAATTGGTTTTTGGGGAAAGGAAATGGCGCAGTATCTGTCTCATATATATCGTTGGACACCTGAACCGCGCCGTAAGGGAAGGGATAAGGGAGGGAGTGAAAGAAGAAAGGAAGAATGAGGTGCCGTAGTGGAGGGCTCCGGAATAATTTCGACCACCTGGGGATCTTTAACGTGCACTGACATCGCACAGCACACGGGCGCCTTAATATCGAGTTTCGCGACATCGAGAAACACGATTGTGTCCAGCGTTTATGTTCTAGAGGATAAATCGGTCATTTTGCTTTCTCAGCAGTTTGTATGCTGCGCACTGCTCGATAAAACTTTGGGAGCGTCCTCCACTGCCTCCTACGACACAGCAGATTACCTCATAATGATTGCACAGCAGATTACCTACGACACAGATTGATTACCTCGTCAAGCTGCCCAGGGCAGGTTTTTTCTACGATTCCTCCATCTGTATTGTTAAATGAGAAAGTAAGTAATTGGTTTTTGGGAAAGGAAATGGGGCAGTATCTGTCTCATATTTATTTTTTTATTTTTATTTAACAATACTGTAGGCCTTTGCACAGGCCCAAATAGGAAGTGGATTGTAAGATATACACACGAGCAAGGGAAAAGCAGGAAAAACAAAAAAAAACAAAAAATAGATAGAGCAAAAAAAAAACTGCCATACAACAGCACTGGAATTCAATACAAGACACTTTCTTTTGTTTCACATGAATCAGGGAACAAAGTACTCAAAACAATTGTAATATTTGTCATATATATATATATATATATATATATATATATATATATATATATATATATATATATATATATATATATATATCGTTGGACACCTGAACCGCGCCGTAAGGGAAGGGATAAAGGAGAGAGTGAAAGAAGAAAGGAAGAAAGGGGCGCCGTAGTGGAGGGCTCCGGAATAATTTCGACCACCTGGGGATCTTTAACGTGCACTGACATCGCACAGCACACGGGCGCCTTAGCGTTTTTGCTCCATAAAAACGCAGCCGCCGTTTTTATGGAGGAATAAACTTTTATTTGATTTGAAGATGACCATATACACTGCTCTGTCGGCAGAGCACAGCACAACGTCTGCATCTTCTTCTCGTGAGACACACATTCAATGCCGGCAACAAGCTTCAGATAAGGTTCCCGCCGTCAGAAGTACCCATCCCGTCAACGTCTGCCAAATGACGGCAAATTATGTTCCTCGTCGTGTTCCGTGAAATGTTGAGTACTTTCCGATGTACGCTTCTAATAAACGTATGCGGGGCGTCTTCCAAGTAGTTCAAGGACGCTGAGAACGTCCAACGATTGTAATGAGAACGGGGTGCAGGTCACCTCTAAGTCATGAACCTTTCTATTTTTTTCTTCCTAGAGATTGCGCGACGGCTTTAAATGACGCAAATGGCCGCTGTCGATAGAATATCGACCATTAATAACGTCTGTCATCGATCTATAAGTATAGATGTATAATTCTTCGGAGATAAGCGAGATAAAATTCCTTTGTCAATGGTCCGTAATTATCGCCATGTAGTACATAGGCGTAAGAATGTCGCTTACCAGCGAAAAGTATAGGGGGAAGCCAATGGCCTATTGTAGCGGCTGCGTGATGTGCTCACATGGCTGAATAATGCGCTGAATTAGTGACCTGCTTCTTGTCGCTGCTTCTATTGTTTTAGATACATGACCACTCGAAGCACAGCCGTCTGTAGCCTTCAGCGGTCAAGTACTATAGTGTTCGTGCGCATGCTGGCCCTCAGGGCACAGCTTCTAGAGAGAAAAAGTATGGTATGATTCTGACATACGTAGTTAAACCGAGAAGGTGTGCGTAAGCACGTATTCATTACTCGCCTCCTTTTTTTTGGCATCTGCACTTGCACGCAACCACGTTTCTCGCTTCTCGTCTTCATACCCCCTCTCCACTCGGCGGCAGCTGGCGCGACGCTCTTCCGAATAAACCCGAGCTTACTCGCGTTACTCCGATGACAAGACAAGATTCTTGCTAAGGGTTGGACGTCTGAAGTATAGTGCTCTCGCATTAAAACGGGGAGGCAGGACGTATCTTGAAACAGCCTTGTATTGGCGTTTCGGTCGATCGCCCAACGGCCGAAAAGTCAATGTATTTCTTTTACGTTCTTTCCTCGCCACTCCTCCTCTCCAGTATAAATATATGCCGGGATAGAAAACGGCACCTGCATTTTTTCGTTACCCGCCGGGGTGGCTCAGTGGTTAGGGCGCTCGGCTACTGATCCGGAGTTCCCGGTTTCGAACCCGACCGCGGCGGCTGCGTTTTTATGGAGGCAAAACGCTAAGGCGCCCGTGTGCTGTGCAGTGTCAGTGCACGTTAAAGATCCCCAGGTGGTCGAAATTATTCCGGAACCCTCCACTACGGGCACCTCTTTCTTCCTTTGTTCTTTCACTCCCTCCTTTATCCCTTACCTTACAGCGCGGTTCAAGTGTCCACCGAGATATATGAGACAGATACTGTGCCAATTCCTTTCCTCAAAAACCAATTATTATGATTATTATTATTTGTTACAATGTGGCTCAATGCATCCCACTCCTGCTACGCAGACTCGGCCGACCTGTTCGCGGCGCCCGCCGGTGTGCCCTGGCAAGCCATCTGCCGCAGCAAGATGTGCGTCAAGACTTTCTTCTTCGCCGCGGCCACCTTCCTGCTGGGCATGGTCTTCCTGGTCACCATGCGCCTCTCGATGCACGACCAGCGCGTCACCGTCGACTACGACCTGCCCCCCTCGCTGGACGGCTGGAAGGTGCAGGCGCTCTGCCAGGGGCCCCTGGACGTGCTCTTCTTCGTGCACACCGCCTCGGAGCACGTGTCGCACCGCCAGTTCCTGCGCAACACCCTGGGCGACCCGTTCGTCAGCGAGCAGCTCAACTCTGCGCTCGTCTTCTTCGTGGGCCAGTCCAAGAACCGCACCGTGCGTCAGGCTGTGCTCGAAGAGGCCCGCAGCCTCGGGGACTTGGTCGTGTTCCCGTTCATGGACACGTACCGCAACCTGACCTACAAGTTCGTCTATGGCCTCAAGTGGGCCTCCGACAACTGCCGAGACGCGGTTCGCTTCGTCGTCAAGATCGACGACGACGCGCTGGTCAACGTGTTCCTGCTCGCCGACTACCTCAAGAACGTCACGGACGACGCTAGCATCCACTGCCTCGCCTGGAAGCGAACGCCGGTGGTGCGCAACCGCAAGTCCAAGTGGTTCGTCACCCGCCAGGAGTACCCGGCCCGCATGTACCCCACCTACTGCGGGGGCATGGCCTTCATTCTGCCGGTCAGGACGCTGCCCATGCTGTTCAACGCCTCGCGCCAGGCCACGTTCCTCTGGATCGATGACGTCTACTCGACCGGCATACTGGCCAAGGTGGCCGGCGTGGGTCACGTGCAGCTGCGCCAGTACTACGACCTCTACCCGAACGAGACGGCGCCTAGCGTCAAGCCCAAGATCATGTTCACCCATCTGGGAACGCCCAGCATTGTCGAGCAGCGGTACAGGCTTTGGGACGACTTGATGCAGATGTATAATGTGACCTCCAGGACAGAAGGTTCCGGAGGCTAGGATGCGCAACCCTGTAGTGTTCCGTGGTACGGCCTCGAAGGTCACTTCTCGGTAGGTTCCCCCGAGAACTTCTGCCAGCTAGTCCTGTGTGAACTCTTCGTTTGCGGTGCGGTGCTGTGCATTAGTGTCCGCGTGGGCCAAAGGATCAGTCCTTGGAAGGCCTCCTGTGCGGAGTGATCTCTTACGGGTCTGCAGTGTTGTGCAGCCGAGTCGAAACAGCTGCGAGGGCTATAGTCCTTAGTATGTTCGGCGAAAGCCGTGTCACACAGAGACCTCTCACTGGACGATTCCACCGGCTAAGTGCCGGGCTCTCATTTCCGTTCTCGTGAAAGGCGGAATCATGCCCGTGCCTACAGGTTACAATGGTGCCTGCCATGCTCTGTGTGCGCATTAAGCAGGGTAGCCGAGATTTCTTGGCGAAAACGAAGGTCGGAAGAGTCGTTGACGTATGTGAGCGAATTGTTTTTTTTTTTCGTGCAAAGCCATTCAGCAGATTAATTTGGCGTGTCACCCACTAAGCCACAGCAAGGTTGTGAATGTTTTTCTGCGTTAGCAACCGAGCGTGAAGATCGTCCATTGACTCTTGCTGTGTGATGGACATGAAGTAGTACATATCTGCTCGTTGTCCCGACTAAAACCCGCACGCGTGGCGTGAAACATTGGTCGTAGTCTGCGATAATGCGTTGACTTCGGCGCGCCCTGTCCCATCTCCGAAGCAACGATTTGCAAATTCTGCGCGGCAAACTCTGTAATGATGGGCGCAGCGCAAAATTACGATTTCCTCTTGTGGGACAAGTACAGGAGACAAATTTGCTTACGATGCGTCAGGAAGTTATAAAAGACAAGGTCTGGTGCAGTCATGTATACATGAAACGTATTGCCATGGAAGGTTCCAGTCAAAAAAATTAACCAGCATTTTTACGAGAAGGCGATCAGAGCCTCGCCGAGTTTTTTTGTGTGTAAATACAGTATGGTTAATATATGCGATCAAGCTCGTCGCGTTACGTCATCTTTTACAAGCCACAGCTGTGTTTATAAAGGCCTCAGATCTCATGCTCCCACTAGACATGTGTGAGTGACTGTAGTGTTTGAGAGCACCACTGGCAGCTGTCGCGTACATATTTATGCCGGTTGGTTTGTGCTTTATTGAATCCCTGTTTTATGTGCGAGTTGTTTCGAAAAGAGTTCGAAAGACTTGTGGATCTCGTCATAAAAGCTCTCGACCCTCTCGCAGTCTTTGCACAGGCGTCTTTGAACTGCCATGTTTGAGTGTTTGGCCCTTCCTTTTCGGCCGCAAAAAAAAATTGACATTGCCAACTGGGGCAGCAGGTAGCACTTACAACAGGCCGGGATCAAACCCGCGTCTTTCGGCGTGGTTATTGGTCGCATTTCGATGGAGGCGAAATTCTGTTCCCCGTGCACTGTGCGATGTCAGTGCACGTTAAAGAACTCCAGGTGGCCCGAATTATCCAGAGCAATCCACTACGGCGTCCATCATAGCCAGAGTCGCTTTGGGACGTTAAACCCTATAACGCCATAAACAGGACTGCTGCAGAAGGCTACTCAGTTTGCTTTGCGACGATATAGCCAGATAAAACTCAAACACGGGCAAATGCACCTCAAAGAAAGTCATTCAGCCAATGGCATCGGCGAATTGTCATGACGTCGCAGCTAATTAACTCCTTGCACCTATTGTAGGGGATTGGTGAGTGCTAGGGGATTAGCCCTGAATTAATCGGATTAGCCGTCACATCACGAAAAGTCTGCTCAAGTGCCTCCTTTGAGACGCATTTGTTGCTGCGCCCTTCAGTCATACCCGACTAGACTTTATATGCGGCTTCCCCTGGAAAAAACAGCATAGCAGTTGGATACGTGCTAATCACACTACGCGTTTCGCCTGGTGGCCAGTGAGAGATATCAGGTGACCGTAGATCAAACGGGCCGTGTAAGCCGAGCAGTGGGCGCTTTGGATATAATGTTGTATGTGTGCTGATGCGATTAAGGTAAGCTTCGGGGTGGGGAGTCACAGTGCGCCTCCCGTTATCACACTTCACCTCAGGGCTAGCACGTCATGGAGTTGTCTTTTGAAGATCTTTAAAACGCAGTTTGTTTTGGGCATGGTTACGGTAGAGGCTGCCGTCGTCCAACTGCATGGAGAAAGCATTGGTTGGAGGCACGAGCATTTCTCATTTTCGGGTTGTATACACGGACCCCAATAAGAGTATACGTAATGCTTGGCTAATGCGTGCCCATTATTGGTTCGTATTCAGATTGAAACGTCCGAGACTATCTTCGAAGAGAAGACAACTGCATTGATTGATGTTTTTGAGAGGAAGAAGGAAAAGGAAAGAGCACGGGCCTGCCTACTGGCTCAAACCGAGCCACGCTCGCTGCCGCGTGCTGAAAGTAGGAAACTTAAAGGATAGGAGAGCAAAGATAGAAAGAAAAGGCACGCGCCAATATGCCCCGGGCCAATCCCGGAGGCAGTGCAATACCGGGTAGACCCGTGCCAGAGTGCGTCTAGCACTCCGCCATATTCCAAAAACAAGTGTAATATCTTGTGTCCAAGGACCAGCAGCAGATATTAAATCAAGTATCAGGTACTTCCGACGAAGACAACTGCATTCCGACGGCCTCGTAGACAACGGGAGAAACACAAGAACTGGCGCATGACGCGCCACGTACGCGGGAATGTACGTGGTTTATCCAATGTTTTGCGCACATCGATCATCTACTATCACCATGCACCAACTAGGCCCAACAGAAGTGCTATCGTAGACAATGGTTACGTGCGTTACCACTGCGTACTGCGCTGTTTTAGCGAAGAATAATCAGACGCGTACGTACTTCAGCACCCTAGCTGCTAACTGTCAAGGATACCATCGACCATCCGCCGTGAATATTTCACATGATGCGGCCACCTGTGGCATCAGGTTTGACTTGATTTTTTTCTAGCGACAGCTTCCAAACTGTCGCGCGATAATCGCCCCCATAGTTTTTCCCTCAATGCGACTAGCCTAGCTCCACAACCTCTATAGAGCAGTTCAAAGTTATTGCTAAAACGATCGCGCCATGCGCTCTGGCACTCCACCTGTTTGCATGCCTTCCTCCATATGTTTCCACCTCAACCTCCACCTCGTGTGCGAATCAACTTCTGGAAAGTGCAGCCGGTGCCATCCTCCCGTCATGATGCCAAAACCATTCCCGGCTTTCTCGCAGTACCACATACATCCTTCCAGCCCTTTTACAATGTCGCGCGAGCTCCAACCGGCATGAAAGCCAGCGCCCTACTGCGGAGTGAAACGGCATAATTGGAGTAAGGGAACGCGTGCGCACGGAAAGCCAAACACGCCCGTGTTGTCGGCTACGTCATTCTATAATCAGCCGGAAGCAGCACCTGAAATGATGCCTGCGCTAACGCCCCCTTTCTATACCGGAAGCACGAATTGGTGCCGCTGTCTGGTGAGAACGAATAATTAGGCACAACGAGAAGTGAAGTTCAAACGAAACTATGTGTGTACAATGGTAACTGGAAATTCTCCATTCCTTTCCTCCTCCTCCTCCTACTTGGAATTTCTAACTTGGAAATTCGGTGCTAATGATGCCACATGCCCTCTGGAGATCCTGTTTCATCATTTCTAGCAGCGTATATAAGTTCTGGGACGGAAAAAAAAATCGAGATAACCGCACCCATAGGTGCAAGGACTGAGTCCAGTTTATAGCAACAGCCAAACACACGACACGGTGAGGTGGCCATTTAACTGCAAGGAGAGTATACGTGCAGATGCAAGCCTTTTTGAAAGCGTCTGTGATTATTTCTAAATCGCGGTAAGAGGCACTGCTCTATATACAAGTAAAATGACACTATGCAGTTACCGATCACCCCCGAAAAGCATGATCATTTTCTTGCAGCGAGAGCCGTTATTGGGAACCTTCCTGAGCCGTTGATGAAGCTGAATCCCTAACAGAAGTTGGCGCTTTAGCTATATTTGCTTCGGAAAATTTAGATTTGTGATGGCGTCAGCGCTGAGCACAATGAAGTCAAGTCGACGAAGGCATGCGCAACGGCTTAAACAAGTCTGCGTGGAGCTCCTGTAGAAGCCACATCATCTTCTGCAGATTTAATTCAAGCTTCATAATTACATACGAATTTGAATTATTTTTAAATTCTTCCTTTAGAATAACATTCAAAATTTGCAAGTTAAAAATTTTTAAAAATCAATACATTTTTGCTATCGAAAAATGTTTGGAGAGCACAAGCCTTCTCCTTTTCGAAGAGGGGACTGGCGGCATCTCCCCTCGCGCTAACCCTTTCCTGAGTCAGTGGACGAATTTGTCTGTTTTAAAAATGTATGCAGTTACGCTGACCTAATATATTGGAAGTTAATTGCGACCAATGAAGGCTTTCGTCAAGTGGTTTAACTAGCCTAGTTTAGTCAAATTCATTTTTAAGCAGTTTCCCTCTGGACGCACTATCTGCTTGATATATACGTGTTTCAATCCGACGCCGGAGCAATAACCGATTTGGTCTTTGAGTTTAACTGAAGGTGCTGCATAGAGGCGCGAACAGTATAAAAGTGAACACGCCGGCACGTGCCGATGAGAACCGAACACGCGCTTGTGAAGGCGTGTCCCGTTTGTGTTTGCGAGCCGTCTGCTTTAGAAAGCGGGATGGCAGCTACGCACGCCAGACTGCTCCCGCGGCGAATAACAACGCTTCTAAAATTAGAAGCGCTTGGCCTTGAAATCGGCACGTCCCGTCGTTCTCGCTTCAACCTAGAGCGCGCCGGCCCGTGTGGCGCGCTCTACCACAAGTACGCGACTCCGAACGCTGAAGCCGTCCCAGCTGTCACAGACGCCGCGCGCGGTGGTTTCGTAATAGGCAGCGATTAAGGTGCGGAGTGGTGGCGTGAGAGGGATAGCAAAACAAGTCTATTACAGGTATTTCATTCGTCTGCGACGCCGTCTAGAGCAAAACAAGTTGATTACAGGTATTTCGTACGTCTCCGACGCAGTCTGGCTCCAAAACATCGCTGAGAAATGGCGCGAAGGCGAGGGCATCGTTAATGGCGCCAGTGTACGTCAGCGCCATATATCCTCAGCTTAAAACGGCTCGCAGTACCGATACCTGTTCCCACTGGCAAGTGTGTGCAAAAAAAGGAGCGGTTACGAAGCTTCATTCGAGGTGTAGGTCTCCGCGACCTCGGCGCATGTGTAATACACCGCTCACTATAATTTACTAGTAATGCTTTGAATTCACATGGCACTTGTTAACAAGAACTTTTTGTTGGGCTAGATGGTGCATGTTGTAACCAAAGAACTGTAGCGCAACCAAGACGAACACAAGAAAAGGGCACACAGGACTAGCGCTAGTCCTGTGTGCCTCTTTCTTGTGTTCATCTTGGTTGCGCTACAGTTCGTTGGTTACACTTGTTAACAGTTCTCTTGCCGCAGGTCTCAATCGTGTACCATTTTCTGGACTGAAATAGTCAGAACTTGACATGTTCTGTACACGAGCAGGTTACTCAGTTGCGTTTGTCAGTAAGTACAGTTATTTGTAGTTCACGACTAATTAGTTGCTATTCAAGGGAGATTAATTGCTCTTGACACAGCAGCTTGGACCAGCCAATCAGGCAGAGGACGGTATGAAGAAAGTAAGGCCTGTGGAAGCCGGAAGAGCCCATATGTGCCTCTCCGGAAGTAAGAGGTGACACGCGTGTTCAGTGTGACTTGGATGCTGCCTAAGCAGCTGAAACGCAGAAAGTTAAATGGACATGGAGGAGAAATTTTGCTATAGGAATTATTGCAGGAATGGCTATAGGAACTACAGGCCATAAGAAAATGAATGCTGGATCGCTCATGACACCACAAAACGCAAACGTCCTTGCCTCAACCGATACTTGTCTCCTTGCAGTACAACTAGGCACTCGTCTTCAACAGCTCCGCTTCTTTGCGCATATCAGTAAAAACTCGTGGTTCTAAAGTAACTATAATGGGTTTGTTAAGCTTACACTGCTAACACAGAGGCAAATTGGTTGATCATCTTCCCAAATCTATGTGCTGCTTAGAAAACACACGGGGACAAAATGACAACCAACACAAGCAATGAAGTGCCTGTGTTGTATATCATTTTGCCGTGTTTTCTAGGCAGCGCATACGTTTGGAAACTTGTTAAAGGGGCTCTGAAAAGTGCTCTAATAAAATTGCGGTATGCCTGGGATGTTAAAGCAAGCCACTCCACGAAAATTGTTCAGGGAGAATTTTTTAATCGCTTTGTAGAAGCTCAGTTATCTGTAGTCGAAATTTGAATTTCGGCATCAGCGCATTTCCCTCTCCTCTCGTCACTTTTGCACGCTGGAAGGTCGGTGCTACTCTGCCAGCCCCACCTCCGAGGGCAGAGGTTCCTGACCCACCGGAGCTATGCGGCTTACTGGCCGCAGCCATGATAGTTGCTTGCCGTCTGAAAGACTCTGACCAATAGCCACCTCTCGACTTGCATACGCAGGTTTGAGCGACAGAGGAGGGTGCGAGCATAAAAAAGTCACCGGGAAGGGCTCACCAACTTTCGTGCCTGATTTTGGGTTCTCTGCTGCATGCAGAAGTGTATTATTTGTCTCAGGTGTTCATGACAACTCAATGAAGTGATTGAGTGAGCTGATGTGCTCTCCTCAAAAGGTGTTTCAGGGTCCCTTTAAGCTTGAGGAAATGGTGTGAGTTGAGAGGCATGTGCTGACAAACATCTTGACTAAGCACTACTGGGTACGTGGAAGGAGAAGTTTGGAAGGAATTAATTTTGGATCAAGCCCCATTGCCCTGCATGTAAATTCACATCTTAAGGAATTACTGTAGGATAGCATTACTGAGAAGCTTCCGAAAAACAGTGAGTTGAAAAAAGCATGCCTCATTCATAACGTTCAGAGGTGTATCAAGAGCAGGGTTGTTTGAGCCTTTCAGTGTTTTAAACGTTGATTCAGAGGATAGCACCGCAAAATTTCACACGTTTTGACGGTGCAGAGCCAGTCCACTAAGGCATGTTCTCTCGCCAACAGCTGGACAGCTATGAATTACATGTGTGTGTGTTTCGAGCTTGGAACTGCATTTCAACCACACTGCGTCTTGTAACTTGGCACTGAAGTGAAAGCTATGAACGTGAGCTAACGACTTTTGCGAGTGTGTTCTTCATACATGCTTGCGAGCCAAATATGTAAGTTTGGACACTGTGGCCTCAAAGGCCCTAGCTATCACTTTATTGCCAATTTCTGAGACAGAGTATCAAATATGTGTAGCTGTGCCTTTCCCAGTGCCAGTGTCTTTCTGCAATGCCATATATTAATGGTCGTTACGAAAGTGGCAGATAGTGGTACTTTGTTCGGTTACATGTGCAGGGCAGCTAGCTTAAATCGATGCTTTGGTCTGTAAGTACAGCAAAGCTAAATTAATTTTGGGTGTCCTGGCACCTAATGTGCGCATAAGTGTGCAATGCAGCTTTCAACTGCAGAGCTTTTGGTGTTCACCTATTTAAGGCAGTTGCACAAGCATGAACGCAAGAGGAACACTCTACACATGTTGTGTAATGCACTGCTGAATGGCACTGAAATAACATCAAGGTTACATTCTTTGGGGCCACATTAGTTCCAAGCATGTGTGTAAGCGTGTGCAACTCAGTGGCTAAAGTTGTTTTGTTTGCAAGATCTGATATGGCAATGAACTACATCCTGATTCAATGCATCAATAAGGTAGCAAGGCCAGATCATCAAAAGTAAACTGGGGAATTATAACAGTACAGCTGCGATACATACAAGACGAAGCAACTGTACTGAGCATTGTCTATACTGCAGTCAATCAAAAAAACGAAAAAAACAAGTAAAAGGGATGAAACAGGGTAGAAAACTGTACATATGGTGTATTTATAACTTATGTATATGAGGTGAAAAAAAAATTGACTGTTTCTTGTGCGAATGGACATAGTTTGTGATGCGCTGCCATCGGCCTCAAAGCTCGTCGCTGTGCGCCAGCTCTGGGATTGTTGGCTCTTCGCTCTCTTCCGACACCGCCGCCCCTGAAACCAGCAATGGAAATCTTGTTTTCAGTGCTTGTCGCGTTCCCACATGGAGACCGATTAGCATCTGTTTGCATCACCCTGCAGCCTAAAGTTTGTACTGTGCCTCTTCAAGCCCGACCAACTTCAGCCTTATGACGAAACAGCCAAAGCGCTTAACTAGGCCTATTCAGGCCCAGCTAGGCCTAACGACTGAAATTCCATTTACACAGCCAGCTGTCTGCTTTTAGGCGTAAATATGGCTAAGCACCGAGCTGTGCCTGCGAGACCAGCTGGCTGCTGTCAAAGCACTGGTGCCAGTTCTGCGTGAAGCAGAAGTACTGACTTTCACATGTCATTTGGAATTAGTAACTTTAAGTGGCGCCTGAAAGTGTACAATTAACCCACAAACAACTGAGCAATGCTGGAGAATTCTCATCAATTAGATTCGCAAACCACTACAAAAAGCAGGTTGCTTAAGCCATTCGCACTAGCATGAGTGGCCGGCAGTATAATAGGTCAGTGTTATGCACTGAACTCCGGCCTTCACAGCATAAAAAGTTTGGAAAGAGTACTAAAAATTTAGAATGTAATTGTCTGGAGTAAAAAGCTCCCTGCTGTGAAGAGCTGCAGCTCGTGCAAGGTTCAAAGCACAACGCAAGAACAAAGGTGTGCATTTTGATGCAATCTGCATGTTTATTTTAAGACCCCTGTTCCCTACACAATGCCTACAGTGCAGTAAAGTCACTCGTGACAGCAGTTTTCGAGACGCAACGCTGCATAAGAATGTGTGTGTACTCTAAGACATGCATTCTCAAGTCATGACTAGGAAAAGAGCTACAAGTTCCTACTATTTTAGCAGCAAAGAATGTGGCGACCTGCAATCACGTTACCATGAAAGCAGCTGCATCTAGTCTAGAGCAACAAAACATCTGGACATGCTGTCCCTGGAATATTGTTATCGCAGAAGACAAATCTCTGCTGGTTGTGAAGTTTCTACACTTGGTGTGTTTAAGCAGTTGTGCATCTGAGTGTGCTGAGGCATTTTGACAGCGTGAATGCATCTATTTCAGCACGAAATATATCACCACCGACTTTCATCATGTTTGTTGTTGGAAAACACCGGGTCAATAAAGGAAAAGTGAAGCCTAAAAATACCGTCTGTGTGCGATGCATTTTGAACGGCTACTTGTGGCTAGCAACTTTTCCGAATGTCAATATCTGCTAATGTTACGAGTATGGCGACTGCAAACTATAGAGCATGAGGCCATTTGCACATTCTATGTGCCATCAGAACAAGCAGCGAAAATGAAAATTGGCAAGGTGATCTGTTCTGAAGAAATAAGCAACAAAACAATGAAGTATCACTTTGTGTAGCATGAGACCTATCTGGAATACATGTTAATCCCATGTTGTTTACTTAATGATAACAATGCCCGTAGTCTTTGTCCTTTGTACACATTTCATGGATATTTCTCAACCAGACACTTTGACACACAATCACAGACAAATGAACACAATATGATGCAAAGACAGCGAGGAAGATCACGAGAAATGAGACAAATACACCCTGAATATTTCCTGCGGACACGGTGCCTATAGATGGAATGCTGCTTCAGAAAATTTCGCCACAAAAAAAATAAGACAATTTTCACAAGAATCCTGGCTGCTAAATCTTTGAATTTTGATTGAATAAACTTGGTTATATACAGCTTTAGCAAATCATCTACTCAAGCAGCATGCACTTTGACATACCATTAATAAGGAAGTACTAACAGGGACACAAAAGGACACCGGAATGAAAAGACACATGAAACATTTAGTAATTGCACATAACCTGTTTTTTTTTTTTTTTGCTCAACAATGATGTGTCCCAGACAACTTGTGGTTTTAAAAATCAGAAGTCCTGCAGTGTAACGTGAGAGCATTGTTCCAGCATACTGCATGCTGCTCCTGCCAACCATCAAACTTAACAGTGCCACCCTTGTGGCATGCGTACAGTTGCAGCTTACTGAAAGGATATTGCAGGATGCAGTGCACTCGAAACGTCTGACACAAAAACAGAAGCACGCAAGAAAACCAACAGCCAGTCAAAAACCACGTGGGTCGATTCACAACCATGGCCAGTCACCACGACATGACATTTCTGATGGTTGATGTGAGGGTGTGGTCTTTCCAGTTGGACAGGGTGTACTCGGAAAAGCCAATGTACACCGCGACGCACAGCCCAATGGCGCTGGCGACAGACACGCTCCTCTTGAATATGATCAGCGTTGCTACGCAGAGGCCGAAGTAAGTGGCGTAGCGTGCCAGCAAGATGTGCAGCTCTCGCCACCTCTCGCCATTGTCTGGGACAAGAGTGGGGAGGGGAGACGCCACACGTTTGGTTGGCCTTACAAGGCATATACAAAGTGTTACACACTAAGAGAGACAGGTATGAGCGCCTCTCTTGCCAATCCACTGGCTTCTCTGGGCTCACATTTCAGACGGAGCTGATAGTAGATGGTGGTTTTGGCGCAAGCCTATGGCTGGCAATAGTATTTGCCTGCTTTGTGCAAAATTCCAGAAATACGACAAATTCTGCACTTCAGTAAATGATGCACTGCCACTAAACAGACAAAATTCCCGCCTGTTTTCCCTATTCATTCTTCTAGTCGGTGCGTCACCTTTTTTGTGGCAGGCATTTGCTCTCTGCTTCGCGAAAGTTGTATTTCAACAAACCAGGCAAGTACTGCCACCAAACACTGTATATTCACTTGCCACATGACACACCCCTCAAAAATTTAGTTAAGTAAAGGTTTAAATAAAAATGGGCACAATGTAACTAAACAGTGTTATGGTGTTATAAACAATAAATTAGCATGTGCACTTCTTTGTCACAGTGCCTAACCATGACCACACAACTAAACCAAAACGGTGAAGATGCAAGAGCCATCTTGAAAACAAGCTACTAGTTAAAAGAAACGCGCCTCTTCCTACAAGTGTCGACTAAGGCACTTCAACTAACTTGTCAGCACTATGGTCATTGTTATCACCAACTGAGTTAAGTCTACTGCAAGACAAATGCCTCTCTCAGCAGCTTTCAATTCAACACCACTTTGCAGCTACCACGGCTATTCCACCTTTGCTGATTTTCCAGCCACATCTCTCCACATTCAAGTGTGGCCCACCCTTAGCTGGTTTGATTCCCTTCAATTTGTATCCACTCCGCAAATAAAATAAACAGCTGGCGGACATCCATTCTGCACATTAAATTAACAGCCCAAATCCATACTCCCATCTCAACACATACTAAAGTACACATGCTTGCAAAACTTACCATCTGGGAGGTACTCTACGTGCAAGGAACACAGAAGAAAGAAGGAAAGAACAGAATGAACACACGTGGAAAGCAGTGCAAATGAAAACAGTGGACCAGAGGCATGCATTAAAAAAAGAGTCCGCAGAAGGGAGAGTTCATCATGCACAATGTGCAGCTGACATTCGACAGTCAAGAGACAAGTGAAGTGCAACATGTTCATTGGTCAAGCAGGCAGGTGAGAAAAAATACCCAGTACTCCCAGACAGCAACTGTAGGTTGTAGCTGCATGTCTGTATACATGCACTGTAGTATATGCATAAGCACAAGGTGCTTCATTTCAATTTACCAGGTTAATTAGAGTATAGTGATGATGTCATTTTGGACATGTTAGGCAATAAATTAGTAATTGTTCATAAACAGGCTTGAAGAAGCTATGAATCCAGCAAATGCAGTGGTGCTTTTTAGCTTATAGTATTGCATTTTTCTATTAAACTTGTAATCACATAAAACATCCTGCATATTTACAGACTGTCGCCGACAATTTTGTGAACTCCGATAATTCAGACTCGCACTATATTTTGGAATTTACTGAGAAACCATTCTTCATCTCATAGCAATGTTCTGGTCTTTCTGGCGTGCCCTCTATAGTTCCTCATCTTTTTTAAAGCCTTTTTTTTTTGTACGCATTCTCTTGGCATCTGCTCGAAAGCAAAAGTTACATATGGAAGGAAGCACCTGGTCAGCCACTTCTAGCTTGTCACCGCACTTGCAAGAGAGCTAATCACAACTGATGCCATCATGAGGGTGACTGCATAAGTCCGGCAGCCTTTCGCATATTTTCTCGGCAACCTTAGCTGACAGTGCTTCTCAGAAGTCCTTTCCGCCGTTCTATGAAAGTCACCATCCGGCAACAATCTGGAAAGGCTTCTGAGGACATCTCTGAGAAGCTGGCATTTGACCCACAGTACCTACTTGCACAACGGCCGCACTTATTTTTCCATCACATTTCTGGGAAGTCGATGCGTGCGTCCACTACGCAGGGTAAGACATTAGTGAAAATCTATATACTTTAACGAGAAAAAAAATTAGCGGGTGCGTTCATTATCCGAACACGTTCACTGTGCAATTGAATACGTATCTTGTATTAGCCACAATTTCTGCAGTGATGCAGAAGAGATGGAAATGAGTACCCTGAGTGAACAGCGATATCTTGCAAGAGGTAAAAATTGCGAGAGGCTGAGGTTTCACTTACCCTCTCCCTCATCGTCGTCTAAAGGTGATGGAGAGAGCAGCAGCAACATGCAGTGAGTGCAAGGGGAAAAAGAAACAGTGCGAGAAAGCAAGCAGAAAGTGCACAATGACAGCCTGTGCACTTACAGTCAAACCTCAATCTAATGGAACCTGATTCAATCATGAAGAAACTGATTTTATAAATGTGTTGCATTTAAAGCAGCTATCATTGCTTTGGTTTTGATTGTTCAGTTGTTTTTCATCTCATGAAGCAGAATGTCAACTGTACTGTCAACCAATTACATGCGAGCTGCATCTTTGCCTTTTTCTCAAATTTCTTCAAAACGTCTCAATTTCACGAAGTCCTTTTGTTCCGTGCAACAATTGATGCATCTTCCGAAACCACTGGACTGAGATCTGACCATAGCACACATCATCACAGAGGCAGGCTAAACATAGCAACATTTTCATGCAGCATTCAAAGAAACAAAAAAAGGTTGTGCAAAGAATGTCTACAGTACCTTCGTCAGCTGCATCTGTGGATAAGAAAAGACCAAACAAAACAAAAAATCACAAAAAAGAGAAAACAGAACAAAAACAAGCAACACAACTTGCAATACTCGGGGTAGGAAAATGATATAGAAGAAAATGAATGATATTTTGCCTTAGCATGCGCACAAAAACTTAAAAAATGAAGGCTGGAGGTATAAACAGCAAGCAATGTGCACTGTTGTGTAATGACGGCTGCATAGCATCATGTCTAAGTGCAGTAGTGTATTTCTTTGGGCACTGCTTCTTTTACATCTCTGCTTGCTGCTCGCTAGAAAATCACTTGAAAGAAACAAAGCCAAAATTTCCTGTGTCATTACATTTTTGCCGAGAATGATGTGCAGGGCCTTAAGAACAATAGAAGTCGGAAAAGTATTTCTTAGTATGCCCTAAATCATTTACAACAGCACTGTTTTTTTCCTCACATTTCCGGCTTTGGTTTTTAGTTTTTTCCATGGGCTGTGACGTACAAGGCCCACTAAACAGAGCTCCAAATCACAATCGTTCATAAGATCAAAAAATGCGTCCACCCCTGTTCTGTGCGTTTCAAGTGTGCAAGTGATGTGCAGCCATTCTGCACACTGGCCTTCTATGTTACAGCTCATGGAAGCTCTACTTGTGACGTTAACATGATGTTTAATCCACATAGGTGTGACTGCACTTGCTTCTACCACATTCACCTTGACGTAGCATACACCAACTTCTTCCTATAAAAAACTTGATGCTCTAGTAATCCCCTGCGCCCAATGTGTGATGTTTGGGAAAAAAGAACACTGAGGGCAACTTCCAGCGGATACAGTCATTTTACACCATCAAACAGAACACTAAAAAACTAATAACATCTACATTAGTAGTGTACCCCCGGCCTGGTGAATGCACTTTGTCGCTGGTGTGACACAATGTTGGCATCAGCGCAGAATGAAAACCCTCTTCAAATTTCCTCAAAGACACTGGCTTCATAAACGTCCTGAGAAAATGTCATGCACCTATGTGTGTGAGCGGACGGGAGAGTTCCAACAGAACAAGGAAACAGCATTCCCGGGGGCACACAACAGTAAAATTTGCACAACTTCATGACAATGAAACGTGCATAATGAGCGGACGGGAGAGTTCCAACAGAACAAGGAAACAGCATTCCCGGGAGCACACAACAGTAAAATTTGCACAACTTCAAGACAATAAAACGTGCATAAAGAATCCAGAAGGGCGGCCACAGCCGCAGGAGAGTCCCCTCAGAAGGGCACAAAAATGGTGGGCTTTCCATGGGCTCCACATAGCGAGACTCACCGACACAGGTTTTGTCCTTGAGGATGTAGTTATTGGCGCATTTGACGCACTTGTCTGGTCCCTCCCCGGTGCATTCATTGCAAGCAAAGTCACACGCTGCAAGGAGCCAAAGAAGTATGCAAGCTCAGAAACCAGCCTTCACAAAAAGACTCAAAGCCAGTAGGCTGCAGCACGGCATATTTACTTTCATTTAGAGGTCATAGGAATTAGAGAGAAGGACTGACAAAATAACGCAACAATTCTGAGTATTGATAAATGCAGTGTTACACAGACATAAGCAGTATCTCAATAAACAACGTTAGCTAAAACTTCATGAAAAAGTCGGTTATTATCATCGGTATTCACAAGTTCCGTGGGAAGGTGGTTATTTAGTCTGGTGCAAAGTAAGAATGACAGAGCGAAAGTTTCAGTGCTCGACAATTCAACGCTCACTTTCGGACTTCGATCAATGCAGTGGGGTACACATTGAGGTTAAGGGATGACATGACTTCACAGTGTATGGTGGCGGTAAAGTTTGAAATGGGATAGGATGTAGAATGTACATCCATTATGTTATTTGTCAAGCTAAATTTAGACAGAAGAAAACAAGTTTACTGAAGACCTAATGCCCTGGAGTAAAAGTTCAACATAATTTACGCTCCTTTGTCCGTACCAATAGCATCTTCATGGCAGAATTAAGCACGAAATGTGTTAAGTGCCAGCTATGTATTCTGACAACAAGCACTGCCGCTTCTGGCCTTGGTAAGCACTGCAACACCCCAAAACAAGAATGAAAAAATCAAATACACTTTTCATATTTTTTCATTGAGATTTAAATATTAGCTTTCCACGGCACAATCTATTCATGCCGCCCATCATACATGTTCTAATTCACCATTAACATACTCATGTGTAGGATTCCGTGCTACAAGACATGTAAACATTTTGCTATATATACCGTAAGCAAATTTTTCTTTTTTGCAAATACAACATGTCGCGAATTTCGATAAAATCGCAGTTTAAGGGGGGATGCCGGTCTTGAGATTGCAAAAAATCACAAAAAGTCATTGTTGGAAAAACTATATCCGTACAAATACACTTCAAACTATATCTCTGCAAAATACCCACGCTGAAAAACGACCCCAATATAAGAAAAAAATTAATGCTTAGAGAGTCGCGCAGCTGGAAAACGAAGCGAGAGCTTCGAATTGACATTTTAGATAACGCAACAGCAATTATAAAAGTGCTCTCCGATCACCGCCCTTTTGTAGCCGTGAAAGCTCATTTCACGTCCCTTCATTCACACCTATCACAATGGCACCACATCAGAGCAGCCAAAGCTGCAGACGTTTTCCCATAACTCGATTTCCTACAACTCTATAAGTGCACAAAGAAGAGTACCTTTCTAGAAAAGATGGCGCAATCTCTTCACGAAGACAACTTGTCAGTTAGTACTTACCCTTACACTCGCTGCTTCTAGCCGGAGGTAGGAACAATGTAAGGATGCGCGAATATTCGATAATTTTGAAGATTCGGTTGAATGTTACAGTTTTCGATATTCGATTCAATCCGAAGGTCTAGCATTTGAAATCTCTAGCACTCGTCTTGAGCGAGTTATGTTTATGCACCACTCGCTTCGCGTGGTTTCGGTTCGGCAAACCTCCTTCGGGATGGCACTGAGGCGTGCAAAGCCAAAGCTACGACCCCACGGACACTTCCCAAGTATAAGCACTGCGTGCCTGCATGCCCGCGCATATGCCGGGGTCTGCCTGTGCAGGTGCTCAGTAAGAGATGTACACAGGCGCAAGCACAGTGCCCAGACCTGTGGCTGCCAGGTGTCTGCGCCTGTGCTTTAGTGGGACGAGTCCGAGCTGACTGCTGCTGCTCTTCGCTGTGTGAAATTCGCTAACCAAGCGTGACGGAGTGAGCATGCAGGGTAGCTAGCACAAGATACACGAATATCGGTGCTTCTTACAGATGCCTGACACGGCGGGCACTGGGCACACGGCGCACATGACTAGCAGGTGTCTATGAAGTCACCGTTTAAAAGCAACAGCCGCGCAACCACGCACTTGAGAGCAGTAGTTGGAGGTCCCACAGATAGGTCTCACGCCCCACAAATATGTACGTCGGAGCTGCATGTACGTTGCCTCCCACAATTTCCGATTGAAGTTTTTGCGGAAGGTCGACACAGTTTCAACTACTCTGATAAAGCTTCAATGCACTCTTCACGCAATGGTCTTACATGTTGGAAAAAAAAAATGACAAAAGAATTTCCGCCTAAATTCTATAAGCATGCGAAAGCAGAATTGCATGAACGTTGGCTTGTCTTGTTACTTTACTGTTGGCTTTCTAATGCTGGCTTATCATGCTGTTTTCATGCTATAAATGGTAAGGTTTTAATGTAGTTAAACATAGTTAAATGAGTGAAAGCAATTGAGGCAACACCACCTCAAAGGCAACCGCATGAACAGACACTGCACGAGCAGTGCTTGTCCACTGCCACCGCACAGCTGCTCCCGTGATGCCGACGCCAATGGCTCTTGTGCATTGGAAGCTGGGGCAGCGGAGCGTGCCATGCGGGGGACGCTAGAAGTGTAAACAACGTTGCAGGACGGCAGCACCGTCGGCAGTGATAGCACAAACCCACAAGCGTCGCAAGATCTTGATCAGGGTTTACCCATCAGAATAGTGCCTTCTCACTAATACATGATTTTGAAAATGTTTATAGTGCCGATCAACATTTTTTTTGTCAAAAGTATTCAAAACATTCCCTTTGAAATTACTCAAAGAAAATTCCTATTTCCTTCCAATTTGCTTCGAACCAAAAACCACTATTCACACACGCCTAGAACAACGTGCTGAACTCTCAGTCATTTTTTTTTTCCGCTGTTTTATAAGTTGCATTTTGATGAAAACCTTTGTGGGCACTACGCTGCATGCAGTTTTATAAACAAAAAATTACAGTATACCTTTGCTCACGCAGTTCAATTTCAATCTATTTTGCATGCTTGTAATTGGTTGTCAGCTTTTCTGTATCTTGCTGCATTAAATTAAGTAGCGTACTTGTATATGTGCTCCTGAATTTCCTCTTTCCTGTACTGTCCTTTGTTGCTTTTTGTACCATATATGCATTTTGATTAGCGTACCTAATGATCACGTTTGTATATGTAATACTACAGTTGCAAACCACAAGTAGGGTCAGGCAGCACTTGAGTCTTGCCTACGATAAACATAAATATCGCGGCATCTAAAAATGAAACGCCAGCAGAACAAAAATGCCTATAGAGGAGCAAGTGAAAGGTGTGCAACCTGATCTGCAGGATCATTAATGCTGAACACCTTTGCAATATAAGCGACGGGGAGAGACAGCGCGCAAAAAAACATGAGGCCTTGTACAAACACTCACACACTCATAAACTTACGCGTGCAGTCGTAAGAACCTTCCTTGTTGACACAGTAGGTGTTCATCTTATCCTTACACAGGGGCTCCTCTGACTCAATGCACTCGTCGATGTCTGAGCAAGAGAAAAAAAAAAGCCAAGATGTAAGAAAAACTAGAGACTTTTCTGAATAAGTGTAGTAAAAGTAAAGGAATGGCTCTGAGAGCCTTTTTTGAATACACCAGGTGCAAACCTCCCAGTAGAACTCGTGTATAAAAATCTGCCATTCAGATTGGTCCCATTGGGAGGCTAGCAGACTGTCATACCAACTGCGGTGCTGACACGAACTGCAGCGGAGAAATAAAAGTTTCACAATGCCACTGTCTGTTGAAGCCGAGTTTTCAAGCGGAGTTTTGCCGCTGGTATGATTAAAGAGCTTCAGTTTCAATCTTCCAGTCTGCAGTACACTTTCAATCTTACAGCGCCAGATGTGCAATGGACTTCCGCTGGGGAAAACAGCACCACATTAGTTATGTTGCGACAGAAAACACACGCTCATGTCCTGTCACCAAGGGTGCTATCTGGATGGGACTCGGCCACACGGGTACCATGGGTCGAGGAGTAAGCGTCACCTGAATTCATGATACCCAGGTGGTACTGGAGCTAGGCGCTCCATCAGATGCATGACGCAGCAGTTGCTATCATCTCTACACCTCAAGGCATAATGAAGAGTGTGGGAGTTTTTTTCAATAGACTAACTTCATCACACTTACTACACCTACATATTGTTACCATGAAGGCCATGATTACACTAGCGCCTTCTATAACCTACTGATGTGCGCTTGATTGTGGCAGCTTTGAGAAAAGCGGAGCGTTGGGTTATAATGTAGATTATTGAGGTGCTACAATGTAGATTGTAGAGGTAGGGTTATAATGTAGATTGCAGACGCACATGCACCCTCAAGCATGTCTGGGAACATCACTCTTCAAGGAAGAAAAAAAATGAACAGGATAAGCCTGAAAGGGTTTTGTACAGCGGCACAATGACAACATGACTGGCTTGTACATCAGTTGTCTCTTTTGCAAGTCATGCACACTTTACTCTCTTAAAATGGGGTATAAATTACTGCTCATGAGAGATGCAATGCCTTTAGATGCAAATCAGACTTCTAATAAATGATACAAGAAGAATAACAACTGAAAGTATGCCTGTGAAAAAATTCCATGGGCTTTGCAGCTTTTTTTTTAATTTGCAGTCAAGTAAGGCTAGGTACACGAGACTCCACAAAAAAATATTGACTGCAAACTTGATCACAGCTTCAATGCCAGCACTACACACATTTTGTCAACTGCAAAAACACACCAGACTGTGGCCATTGCCAGGTGCCAGAAATGAAGAATCCCCTTATTTCTCACCTCCAAAGTGAACACACAACCCAATAAGGCAGCAGATGTAGTGAAATGTTTCAGCACGACTTCAGCTGACGCGCCAAAGACCAATCTTGCATCAACAGGCATGTGAAACATTGAGAGCTTCACATCACCACAGCACACAAAAAATGAACACTGAGTGTTAGAAAGACACTACCAAAGTGCTGACTTCAGCTAGTTTATTAATGTGCATTGCACCTACATTTATACAAATCAGTGCGTATGCGCATGCAGGAAAAAAGACAACATCGAGGCGATACGTCCCACCAAAGGGACTCAACAGACTATATCACCATGTGAACCAGCAGCCTTTAAACAGCGTTTACTGGGTCACTATACCTAAGCAAAGGCGCACCTTATCATGTAACCATGTTCATTTTTTGTGTGCTCTGGTGAAGTGAAGCATGTGGAACCACTAGCCCAGAAGTTCGTCTAGATAATAAAGAGGTCATGTCAGCTCTTCCTGCATGAAACTGAGAACACTTGCTTTAATGTGAATCAATATATTCAAACCCTTTCTTTCATCCCCATCATTACCACTTAGTTGCTCCTTTTTGTGCCCTTTATAAAACCCCATTCTCAAAACAGCAAACCAGAGTCAAATGCTTGAGGCCAATCGCTGTGCCTTTCAAGTAAAGCCAATTTTCAATATACCCTAGTTACAATTTGATACACCGAGAATATGTTTAGATCACATGCAGTTTGAGTCAAGAGGAGCCTTTTCAATAGTACATTTAATGTTGACAGGACCAAAGTGTCAGCTAAAACAAACTTCCTGCATTGCCTGTTTGAATCTACTGCATTCAGAAGTGCAAGAACCGTAGAGAAATTCCAAACATTTTTGCATTTTGCACCCTATGAAATGCAGTGACTGTGACAGGAAATCAAACCTTGAGCCTTCAGTCCAAGAGCACTGAGGCATCACAGCAGGTGCAACACCTGCCTTAAACTACCGTAAAAACCGGACTATAGGTCGGACCGGAATATAGGTCGACCCCCTAACTAACCAATTCTAAAAATGAAAAAGATCTTTTTCAATGGGAAAAGTACAGAAAGACATCCTTACTTTGAAACAAATGCAACTCGAGAGGTTGCACAATGGTGACAGTATCTAATTTCATTTAAATGCTGCTTGTATGTACACCTGACAAATTTTTTAACAATATCGCGCACGAATCGGCCCGCGTTTGTTTCTGGCACAGGCAAGTACGGCGCCGTAGAGCAAAGCCCTCCTCTTCATGAATCGCCGCAACCAGGATGGCGAGCCTTTGAATTGCGCCCTCGTGAGTCTAGAGGCACACGCGATCTCTGCCGCTTTCACGCGGATGCATTCGGCAGTCACAGGCAGCGATCTTGCTCGCAGCGCAACGTTTCCTTCCTATTCTCGACACACTACGGTCTGCCCACGAAATGATGTTTTCTTCTGGTTGCTGCAAGTTGTAATACGCAGCTTCTGCCTCCGCCAGTACTGAATGCACTTTTCGGATACTCCAAATTCGCGCTGTGCCGCCAGGTTCCCGTGAGCTTCCTTGTACTCAATCGTGTTTTTGTTGAAGGCGACGGTAAATTGCCGCTAGCTTCCGCTTTGCATCTACTGAAACGCAAAATGGCGGCACTGCTGCTGATGGCGATGGTGATGGAGGCTGTTGACTTCAGCCACCCATTGTTGCAAGACTTCCGTATTTTTATCGCCAATGACCGGTATATAAGACAGGGGTCGACTTTTCACCATGGTTTTTTGAAAAAAAGTTCGACCTATATTCCGGTTTTTACGGTACTGCTCTATATTGCTGTTTCACAGCGGTGTCAGTGGTACACCATAGCTTATGGTGGCATCAGCTCGTCGTTCTCTGATCCAAACTCACCAACGCATCCCAGTTCCTCATTCATGCGGTAACCCTTCTTGCACGCCTTGCAGGCCTTGGGTCCGCCCTCGGCACAGGGTCCCTCGCACGACGGGTGGCACGCGACGCACGTCCTGGTGCCGTTGGGGCCCGGCTCACCCTCGTAGTAGCCCTCTGTGCAGGTGTCGCACAGCTCGCCTGTGTAGCCCGCGTGGCACTCGCACTTGCCGTTGCCCTTGCGCGTCCCAGAGCCCTGGCCAAAAGAGAAAGAAGCAGGTTGAAGGTGCCTTCACGTCAAAATCATCAGCAGCAGCACCAGCCTAACTGTGCCCACTGCAGGTCAAAATCCTCTCCCACATCCCCCAAATTAACCCTGTCCAGAGCCAACTATGGCCGCCTTAACTTCCTAATCTCATCCGTCCACTAGACTTCCACCCCCTATTATGTTTGCCTGTTCTTGGAATGTGACACAAACTGCAGCACTAACTGCCAGTGTAAATGTTATGCAATAGAAATCATGTGAAAAAAATGTTCGGTGTTTCAGTTGCGAATGTGGCCTATTAATCATTGCTGCAATGTAAATAAATGGACAAGCCTGCCATCAGCAACACATGTAGCTGATGCTCAGCTTTACTACTGCAGAAATGTAATTGATTCGGTGGGATGCTGACTTATTTCGAAATCTTAATTCATGCCCATGGAGTACCCCGCCGCGTTGGCTCAGTGGTTAGGGCGCTCGACTACTGATCCGGAGTTCCCGGGTTCGAACCCGACCGCGGCGGCTGTGTTTTTATGGAGGAAAAACGCTAAGGCGCCCCTGTGCTGTGCAATGTCAGTGAACGTTAAAGATCCCCAGGTGGTCGAAATTATTCCGGAGCCGTCCAAGCCCTCCACTACGGCACCTTTTTCTTCCTTTCTTCTTTCACTCCCTCCTTTATCCCTTCCCTTACAGCATGGTTCAGGTGTCCAACGATATATGAGACAGATACTGCGCCATTTCCTTTCCCCCCAAAACCAATTATTTCATTTTATGCCCATGGAGTGACCACATGTTCCCCTAGGTATGACTGCATTGTTGCCTGCTATCTCCTTTTCCTTTATTTCTTTATAACCATGTATATAATGTACAGGCGCAGCCAAAAGTAGAGCCCGCTATTGCCTTCTAACATTTTTCACTCGCTTCCTCATTGAGACTGGCAACTGTGGTATGCGCAGGCTAGTAGTAGACAATAGTTCGCTTTCTCATGAACAAATAATGTTTCTTCATGTCCTGTAGGCGAGATTGCAATTAGAACGGAATGGAGTGCTCCATTTACTGATGTCCGTGCCCGTACACTTCTAAAGAAATGGGGGCGCTTTCATTACGGCCAACCGTGGTTTACTGTTGTATTTGTGCTCTAACAGAAAACCATGGATGTGTTCGATGCCAAAGCCATCCAAAACCCTGCATTAAAATGTCCATGAAATTTAATCTATATAGAAGAGCACATCTGACTGGACACACATACCATCACTCTGCTTTGCACAAAATAAGGTAATTCAGCATTCCTTCTTTCCTTGGGGCAACTCAGAATAGAATTTACAAGCATTTGCGTGATTACCTTCACTTTCTTTCCGTACATTTATTCACCTTCCCTGCTTGGGCCATATCACTGATCTGTAGTATGTAATAAAGAAAATAAAAAGATGCCATTTCAGCAAATGAAAACACAGATTAATTTTTATAACAGCTACGTGAGGACTTGCTTCCATATATCGTACAAATGAGATGACCTGCAGTAGCCTTCGCACTGACACATATATAAGTGACGTTGGTGCTAAGGTGTACCTTGTACTAATGTGCAGAAATAGCAGCGATGTAGGTGATGGAGCAGTTTAAACTCAGACAATGCAATACAGAGCCTGAAGTATGAAGAATAGTCATTCAGATGCATTATAGGGCAAGTTGCCTTATGCCTCAAGTAAAGTAGAAGGAATAACGCAAAGATCGAAATGACGTGGCATCATGTCCTGGGCAATGTTCAGTACTGCATCTGGATCACTCTTTTTGTACGTTGTTGTGCAGTTCCTTGTAACCCACCTTGAGTGAGAGCAGACTTCTCACTTAATTGAAGCACAGACGATATGCAACAGGCTCGCGGTGTCCTAAAAGCATTTGAAAAAGATGCAGCCTCAATAATAGACAAATTTCAATACATTCACTGCATGTCTCTGTGCTTTCTGCCAAGGCCATAAACCCAGAAATTTTCGTTGACTCATTGCTGTGCCCAAAATTGTAGTGAATTTGGTGCAATTGCGAAGAGTAACCCCAGTGTTGTTTTTATCAGTTCTTTACACGTAGCATCTTTGAACCCAGTGTTGTGTATACCAGCGTGTCTTAGCAGTGCTCTTCAATGGTAACACTTGTACAGCACTTTGATAGGTTGAAATTTCTTTGTTCCCACAAGAGACTATGCACATAAAAAATACAATACAATTTCGAATTAGTTGCATAGTGCGATCTATGGTACGGTGCGGTGCAGTGTGGCGTGAAAAGCTTTTCATGTGGAAAATTGCTGCGTAAATAAACAAGCCTGCCATCTCAACATCTCACTGGCAAGTACTTCACATTTTTACAAAGAAGTCACGAACTGCTGCAATATACTTTTGCTATCCTCCGGATTGATTGGTCCTTTCAACGTGCACTGACATAGCACAGTATGCAGGTGCCTATCATGTTTCACCTCCAATAAAAAATGACCACCATGGCCGGGACTGAACCCAAGTCCTCCAGCTTAGTAGCCAAGCGTGCTAACCGCTGAGCCAACACGGCGGTGAACATGACAGCCTAAAGGCCCTGAATTCACTTTTCAGGTTCTCACCCACTTACAAGGGGCACACCATAATGAAATTACCTGCTCCATATGTTTAGGCCCCTTGCTTTTAAGGTCTGGCTCTCCTTCAATATATATTCCAGCATGTGGGACTCTTAACACTGCTAATCACTAAATGGTCACTGAAACTCAAATTTCCATCGTCATACAGGCACATATGGCCACAACAGCAAAATGTTGTAAAGTGTAAATTTTTCGGTTTAATGTCCCAAAGCAGCACATGGGCTATGAGGGCCAACATAGTGAAAGGCTCCAAATTAAATGGTCCTTTAATGTGCGCTGACATAGCACAGCATACAGGTGCCTGTCATGTTCCACCTCCAATAAAGCATGGCCACCATGGCTGGGACTGAACCCAGCCACAGACAGTGCAAGAGACATGGCTTCAAAGCAAACCCATTGGGCTGCACATTTTTGACAATGGATCTGCCTTCCCTTGTTAGCACAGTGTTGTGCCCAGGCGGCAATGCCGGTAGGACACCTAGCTGGACCTGTTTGCCATGAAACGATCATAAATAGCCTCTCACATAGTATGGTCACCTTGGCCTATGTTTTGTGTATAACTGGCAGCCTGAGCGACCATCTCAAGAAACAGGGAAAGAGTGCTGACCATACAAGACCTCAATTTGTGCCGTGTCTTTGGATTGCTCTCTCCTGTTTCTTTCATGCCACCGCCAGAACAAAGACTGGGGTCACTTTCCATGTTACTTGAACAAAAATGCAACCAGCACCGAGGCATGTCCCCATGAGTTTGGATGCCATTGCAAGAGAGTACTACTCGCACAACTCATGTAAGTAAACTCATGCCAACGTGTCGGGCCGCCTGACTCGTGCCTGTGGCTGTGTCATATGACAAACCAAGCGAAAATGGGAGTACCTGGAAAACCTTTTGTCTATTTAGACAGGGCATCACTGACGTGTATCAGCTTCCTCTTAATTCAGGCGCTCAAAACGTTGGTTTCGTACCACGAAGCTCTTCCTTTATCTGCAACCTCGCATCTCTGGTTCCTTGGGTAAGGCATCCAAGATATAAACCCCAACAAAGACACTACCACAGTTTCAACAGCAGGCAGAAACTGTCCTAAGTGACTACGCTCGACTAAATGCAATGGCTGTTTCCAATATACACCATTCCAGGCTGCAGATTAAGTAGCTGTGGTTTCATGCACACAGGTACTCACAGTGACAACCAAGACCAGCACATATATTACAACCTGTAGCCAGTTCACACTTCATGCCTTGAAACTTCCCACTGGTAATTAGTTAAAATGCAATCAATTAATTTCTAATCAATTCATGCAAAAAAAAAAATGGCGCTGGTGGCATGTAGCCAAGTACGCACTTTGCACCTCCCATGGCCGCCACACGGGTTCTCGGCTCCCCCCGTACATGGATCGCAGTTGGGCCCATAGTAGTTTTCAGGACAGCAAGCTGCATTGGAAAAGGAATGCATCCAAAACGACATTATCAACTCAATTTCTTTCAAACACCATTGAGCCAACTGACAACAGTTCAGCAATACGTTTGGATACCTACTAGTACAAGCATATATTTGTTTAAATAATTGTTCTATATTACTAGGTGCAAGAAGAAGCCCATTCTCAAGGAAATAATAGCGGTCCACATCTGGCTCATTTATAGCAAAGAAAACTTGACAGATTTTGCCTCCAATAGAAACATGCACCCGAAGAATGACAAAGAATGACTGCAGAGCAAAAAAAGAAAGGACAAAGGATGGAGCAGAGCCAAGGCTGAGTGTTTTGATAAACAATTCAGAAGGCACCATTCATCAAATTAGGTTGTGTAAAGATATCTAACGAGCCAAGCCGGGAGATGCACTAACATCCATTGCTGATATCATATTCAGTCACATGATTTGCTCTGAGGCGCATGCCCTTCACTTACCATATTTGCATAAACTACTTGCATCACGGCTGCTGCACTAGCTGGCCATGCTTTCTTAGCAGGCCGTATGAGACAAACCATGCCGTGTACTGCTGCTTAGAAGTGTTTTTTTTTTTAAGTAACCATCCAAAATGATGGGGATGGGGAATGGGGAATCTAGCGGGATAAAAATGAGCACCGACCTTTGTTTAAGGTCACCTTTTTCTCCTTCTTTTGGTGAGCTAGTACAGAGCTGCAGGTCGATCTACTTATATTCGGAAGAGACTCATATGTGGCACTACATGCTGATACTAAAATGACAGCTGTCATTGCTGCTGCTGTCATCATTCATAGCAAAGGTACACTCATGAATATTAATGTCCACTGCAACGAAGCGACTACCAATTTACAACCCTCGTAATTTCTACCATTCCATTTGAATGTATGTTGTAATGGAATATTCATTAAACTAAGTTATGTGAATGGCAGAGATCTGAGTATCCGCTGAAACTGGACCTGTTGTCACGTGACGAGATTATACCGCATCACCTAATATGAGCCACCCAGTAGATGCCTTTCCTGCAATGCATTTCATGCTTGAATTTACGGTCAACAATGAGACAAGTTGTCAATATTAATGCAATAGTGTTGGCTCTCACTGTGCAGAAAATCCGGCGTTGGCGTTGTGAATGAAAAAGCAGGTGGCCCATCGCCACTTAAGTCGTGTGACCTTGTGATGTCGTCACAACCTGCCCACCATGACAGGTGGCAACCTGCCCACTGGCTTGAGTCAAACTGCCCACCGGCTTGTGTCAACAGCTCATCGTGGCACGTGGCAGTTAAATTAATGGTTGGCCGCAAGAGGTTGTTTGGGCAGAGCAACGTGGGTCTGACAAGCCACACTGGTGGCTGTGTTTGAAACAGCCACCGGCCAGGACAGTGGCGCATTGCTTAACCACTGCACCACTGCTAGTAGAATGCATCTTGAAACCATGCAAAAAAGACAAGGGATGAGGAAGAAACCAACAGGACAGAGCGCGGAACTTCAACTGGCTTATTACAACAGTGCGTCACATTTATACAATCATCGTAATCACACTGTAACCTGACCAACAATCATCACGTAACACTGGTGCGCAGGCGTGTGCGGGCCATCATGCTACCCAGATATGAAAGCTCTTCATCAGACAAGTTTCCCGATGTTTTGCTGAAACACGAGTCAGATTCCTTCTTAATACAGTAGGCCTCGTACACTTCTCTGCTTAGTTCAGACCCGAACTTATTCAGGATAGCATGATGTCCCTTACACGCCTGCGCACCAGTGTTACGTGATGACCGTTTGTCATGCTACAATGTGATAACGATGACTGTATAAATGTGACACACTGTTGTAATAGACCAGTTGAAGTTCCGCACTCTGTGCTGTTGGTTTCTTCCTCGTCCCTTGTCTTTTTTGCGCGGTTTCAGGATGCATTCTACTAATAGTCACCAACTAGCCCGTCTCTCTCTATTATACATGCACCACTGCATCAGGAGTGGTATGAGGACCCCCCTCCCTCTATGAATGTCTGTGTCTGCGAAGCAATATGCAAAGAGGACTCCAGGCTGCTAAAGGGACCAATCAAAGTTATCAATCATGTCATACCATATGCTAGCTGTTCCGATTAGCTCAGATGATAGGGTGACTGCTCCAGTGAAGCGGTGGCCCCGGGTTACAAATGTACTCCACCTTGGGGGATTCCCCTAAACATTGACCAACCCTTAAGGGGGTTGGGGGGTGGGGGGGGGGGGGGGAGGGCGGGGGGGGGGGGGGGGGGAGGGGGCTTAAGTGTCCCCTCGATTTTTTTTTGTTTGTTCCCACTCTTTGAAGAAAGAGGGCACCATAAACATTTAGACATGTTTCACTGTTACTTTTTGCAGCTGCTTTGCACATAAATTTCTCTGCGACAGTTCCTAGCAAACTCCAGTGACAACTTAGCCCCCTTGGTATGCTTTTTTTCTACCTGTCCGGTCTGTGTAGTGCTCGCAATTCTTTTCTTCAAAGCAATTCCACCAGCCAACTTGCTCCTTGCTTTTGGGTACCTCTGTGAGTAAGCTCTCAGAACGGCAGCAAGCGGCATATCCCATCAAGTTAAAAGGTTTTACATTTCTAAATTAAAGCAACTTGGACTGGAAAAGCACCAGATAGAGTAGTATCAGTGTTTTATGCAGGTGAAAAAGGAACAGCTGGTTGAGGTGAGCTACTTATAAGCTTTTCAAAAATAGTGGATTCGCTACGAAACTGTTCAAGGAAAAGCCCCGGAAGCACGCTCAAGAGAAGATGAGTGCTCCCACCTTTAGCCTGGTCAATGCACAGGAACTTGTGCAGATCGGGCTCATTGTCCTGCTGCTCAAACCACCAATCTTCCAGGTGGTGTTCGTACTGTTCAGCCAGGTTTCTGCACTGTGAGCACATTCAAAGAGAAAATGAAAGATAGGTTCAGTTCGCTGACTGTCCAAAGGAAAAAAATGTAAAGCGACGAGAACGCGATTTTCTAGCCAGCCTTACGTGTTCCTGGCCCTTGACGATCTCATGGCATAGGTGTTCTTGGATTTCGATAAACCTGATCTCGCTGCAAGGTAAACCAAAGCCAAAGATTAATAGCCACCCTCTAGAGGTGCTTAAGACTGCAATGTCATCTGACTCCCACCATAAAGGCATAATCAATCAATCAATCAATCAGGTTTATTTCACATCAAGGATGTGGGGAGCGGGGACAAAAAGCCTATAGAGGCTTGACGGAGGTCCCCGCCCCCTACAGCAACTACATTGTGCACAAAAACCCACAATCACACAACGGTACATTATATGTTATGCCTGTGACATATTTAAAACAAAAGCACATTGCATCGAAAATAAAGCACGTTCAGGGCATCAAAAAACACATAACCATCAAACATATCACGTAAAGAGGGAAGGCATAAAAGCAGGCTGAGTTAGTACACTAAAGAAAGAAACTATATGCTGTTACTCTTCACTAATTACAGTTTTTCACAAATTGTTTAAAATGGACGGGATATTATAGGACAGCATTTGTCTGCCGTAGTTAGTTCGCGTTCGCGGTAAATACCAGTTGTCTCCGATGCGCGTATTGTAGGGGCGTTCTCTGCATGTTAGTCGAGACAAATCAGCGAGAAATGCAGTTCCTTGATTAATATTTGATGTGTACTTTTTGCGGAGCATAACAGAGTACAATTGCACAATAGGTACAATGTGTAATGCCTCAAAGACAGGTTTGGTGTGTACATCATTTGGGATGTTGTTAATTGCACGAACTGCTTTTTTCTGTAGTGCATGGAGTTTTGTAATATTGGAGACAGTGGTTGTACCCCAGACTAAGAAACAATAAGTTATAACACTGGTGAACAAAGAGTCGTACAAAAGTTTTTTTATGCATTGTGGAAAGTAGTACCGAAACTTGGACAGGATACCTACTACTCTTGAAATTTTGGCAACTGTATTATCAACATGAACATCCCAAGATAAGTTCTCGTGGAATGTGACACCAAGGCTTTTAACGGAAGAGGAGACGTGTATTTTTGATGAACCGATCGATAACGTTAACTCAGAAACAGACTTATTACGGGGTCTAAAAAGCACAGCTTTTGTTTTGCTTATATTGATATTCAGCGAATTGGAAAGTGACCAGTGGTGTAGCGAACGTAGGCACCTCGTAGCATTTACTTCCAGACTCGATACACATGGTGCCCTGAAAAATAGGCTGGTGTCATCAGCGTAGATAACAAAAGTTGTGTTAGGGTCAATGTTTACAATATCATTAATGTAGAGATTAAAAAGTAGCGGTCCGAGTATGCTACCCTGGGGTACGCCGGCAGCAATATGCTTGGGGTCAGATAGTGTGTTATCAATCACAACCTGCTGAAAACGGGCCTCTAAATATGATTTAATGATACTATAAAAACAACCTCGGAAGCCATATCTGTCTAGTTTTAGTAATCAGGTTTCGTGATTAACGCGATCGAACGCCTTAGAAAAATCTATAAAAATGCCTAGTGTTAGTTCTTTGTGTTCGAAAGATTCTAAAATCAGCTCCTTCTGTGTAAGAAGAGCGGTCTCAGTGGAGTGTAATTTCCTAAATCCATGCTGACTGGGTGTGATCAACTTATGCTTTTCGCAAAAACCTAGAATCCTGCTATGTAACAGCTTTTCTAAACATTTGGAAAATAACGGGAGTATAGATATCGGACGGTAATTGGATAAATTGTTAGTATCCCCTCCTTTATGAATTACGATGACCCTTGCAGTTTGCATCCTACTAGGAAAGGTGCCCTGGGCGAAACAGCAGTTAAAGACATGGTCTAAGATAGGACAAAGGACATCAATTGCATGTTTGAACGGTAGGATCTGGAACCCATCCACGTCCTTCGACTTGCTATTTTTGAGGCTATTAAAGCATCGCATAATCTCGTTTTGGTCTGTTGGAGCCAGGAAAGCGGTAAACGAGTTTGACTGACCAAGATATCTCATGCAGGTAGGGTCATGAATAGTATGCGCAACAGACACAAAGAAATCGTTAAAAGAATCAGCCAGCTTTTTTCCTGATAACGTCTCATCATCTATCATGACTTCCAGTTCATTAATGCTCTTGGATGGGTTAATAATGGTATTAAGTTGTTTCCATACCTTATCACTTCGCTTCAGAACATCCTTGTTGAATAGATTATGGAAGTACTCTTTCTTTGCCTGACGCAGAAATGATGTCACCTTGTTTCTGTACGCCTTAAATATAAGAAAGTCATCAGTGCTTCTATTCTTAATGAAACAATTATAAAGGTAGTTTTTGTGTTTTATCATCTTTAAGCATTCTTTGTTTATCCATGGCTTACGAGCACTCTGTGGTTTTCTGGTGCTTCGATATGGGAAGCATTCAATATATACCGGTTTTATGATGCTTATAAATATATCATATGCTTTGTCAGGATCTGTAACCTCATAAACTGGACTCCAGTCTATTTGCTCAAGTCTAGACCGAAAGCGTGTCAAGGTATCCTTATTCACTAACTGTCGCTGTTGCGGAGTAGTTTTATTGGACTTTGTTATACGACTATCTATGAAGTAAAAAATCGGTAGTTGATCACTAACCTGGCCAGAGATAACGCCAGACACGATTGACTTGTCATGCAAATTTGTAATGAAAGCATCTATTGAAGTTGCAGTCGATGTGGACAGGCGTGTTGGATCAATGATGGCATTAATGAAACCGTTACAGTCTAACAGGTTATTTATTTGACGCTGCTGAGTTGAGGGTGTAGAAAAGTCTATGTTGATGTCGCCGCCAAGGACTAAGTAAAATCTGTTTTCTGTTATCCATGTTAAAAAAGTGTCAAGAAATGAAAGAAAGTTTGGGATACTACCACATGGAGGTCTGTACAAAACAGAAAAAATGTTCTGCCCAGCCTTTAGAGAAAGTATTTCAAAATCTTCACATGATTTAGTAAAGTCAGGAAGAACTGAACACCGAACGGATTCCTTTGCAGCTATCATTACTCCACCGCCTTTTTTGTTTGGGCGGTTTAGCACGTATGAGTTATAATGCGGCATGATAAGGGCTTCATGATCAGTTCGGTACCAGGTCTCAGTGAAAAATATTATGTCAAACTCGAAATCAAACAAGCCAAGAAATGCGATTATTTCATCCTCTTTACTGCGCAGAGATTGTGCGTTAAGATGAAAGAATGACGTTACTTTTTTGTTTTTTGCAAAAAGGCTATTGATATCTGCAGGTAGAAAGAACTGGGAAGCCATGCCTAATCAAAAGGGAAATCTCAGTAGGCGCACGAAATCTTTAGACTATCTTTTCCAGGTCATTGACGCAATCGATCCGGACCACTGACGAAGTTACATCCTTCTTAGCAAAGATGCGGCCATTCCTCGTCCACGCAAACTTCCATTGCTTATCTTTCTTACGAGCAACAGTGAGTCCCATCAGCTTCTTGAGTGAAGGGCACAGGTGCTCATTTATATAGACAGGATTTGCATCTTCATCAGGGTGCCCAAGATCGCTTGTGGTAATTCTTTGTTTTCTGGCTTTTTCAAGGAAGGCGTCGCGTTTTGAGCGTTTCTGAAACTGTAGCACTATGTTCTGGCACGAAGAGGTTTTAGTAGGCACACGGTGGCACACTTCAATGTCGTCGGATGTCACGGGTACATTCAAAACCTCCCCGATCCTCTCAATAACCTCAGGAAGGTTTTCCTTCTCGGTTACCGGCAGGCCAGTGATCTCTACGTTTCGGTTCCTGGAATATTGTTCCAAGCTGTTGAGCCTTAGTTCACAGTCAGACACTTGACTTTGTAGCGCATTACGGTCAGAGGTCAACGCGGCATTTTCAGCCCTTAAGGATTTGTTTTCTGCCTTCAGCGCAGCACACTCATTGACCATGTCATCGTATTGCTTGCTACAGTAATCTATACTCTGTGAAACTTCTTGCAGCTCCTTCCTCAAGTCACGTTCAAGAACGCTTCGCAATGCCGCAATGTCCTTCGCAAGTTCTTTCCTTAATTCATCCCGTAATTTCTCAAGTTCGCTAGGCATGGTTCACAACAGCTGTCTTTCCCTGAATAATAGGCACAAAGAGGTCACAGATCCACGTCACCAAATGGAACAAACACAGCATGCCTGCTGTCATCTCTCAATTGATGCTCAACACATACACGCACTAGATGTGAAGTTTTCTCTGTAACGTATGCATCGTTACAATGCATTGTGAATGGACTTGAGAGAAGTCATTATTTTTTAAACGCTTACAAAAAGCACATCTAGTTGTGTACAGCCATTTCCTGTGTAAAGCGTTAACATTTTATTTCAACGCCCATTCAACAAAGGTTTGGATCGCACACTTTCCCTCACCTTTTCGAGTACTTCCCCATGTTTTTTGCTTCCCAGTCAACGTCTCCTCCATCAAAGCGGCTCCTTTTTGTTCGCTCAATACCCTGTGAGACAGCGGAGATATGAAGTGACAAAACTGAATGCACCATAGGCAGGTTCAAAGTTTGGCCCTCTAGAAAACAAACCTATTACACTGGTTTTGTCAGTCTGAAGAACTTAAAGTGAATGCCACATTTGCAATCCCAAGCTCTGTTAGAAAACAAGGAATGCATAAAGGGATTGATAATTGAATTTTAGGAACCCAAATTAATTTGCCTTGAAAGAAAGACTAGGTCCAAGGTACCTAATTTCATGATTATCAGCTGGGCGCCCCACTCCAGCTGTAGTGTACATAGTGTTGTGCACGTGTGCTGTCCTTCCTTTATTATGGACATAACAGGCGTCCAACCTGTATATATATTATTGTGTACGTAGAATATTTATGTATAGTACCTCTCCCCCTATTCTTTCTACCTGTCCCCTCACCTCTTTCATTTGAAAGTTGAAAATTGGTTTTTGGGGAAAGGAAATGGTGATACTGCTGTCTCCCAGAGATGAGGACACCTGAACCAGTAAGAAGGAATAAAGGAGGGAGTGAAAGAAGAAAGGAAGAAAGAGGTACTGGAGTGGAGAGCTCTGGAATAATTTCGACCACCTGGGGATCTTCAACAAAAGCTCCATGGCCAGGGCGGCGAAGCTGTAGCCAAATGACATTTATAAGTCACCTGCAGCGGCGTGGCGAAGGGGAGAACATCGCGGGGCGCTTTCAGTGGTCGCTTCAAGGCAATAGAAGAATGCCTGAATTCTCACATCGAACAGGGTCCCGGTGTCGACATACGGGCACCTTTGCGTTTCACCTTTCTCTCTTTTATTTCATTTCTCCATTCTGCCTGCTACCCTCTTTACTTCCACTGCCTCAGCTCAGGTGCCTCCTAAGCGATGGCAGATGCCAGGGCTGGCAAAATTTTTTTTCTTCCTTTTTATTATTATTTTATCAATAAACCGCTGCTACTACTACTACTACCCAATTTCACAATGGTTCACCATAAAAAAAAAAAACCTCACAGAGACTTATTTAGTCAGAGAATGCGTTCATTTTTATGCCCCTGATTCTGCAAACCACTTTTATTTTTCCCATGAAAACATACACAAAACACCATAACCTATATTAAAACACGAAAAAGGAATTTCAATTTAAAAAAGAAGCACTGTATATTTGACAACATCGTTTCACCACATAATATATTGCATCAGCTTGTTTATGCAATTACCAATTAAAAACTACAATTACAAATTACCTTTTCATTGGCATTACCGTGACTGTTTCAGCTAATATGAGGTAAGATCTTTCCATTTCCACCACAATCTCCTAACACCTTTTGGTCAACTGTTAGTCTCTTTAAACAATGTTTCAGCCCTAACATCTAAAAAGAGCAGTCAATGAAGTTAGTGGTTGAGGCTATGTGGGGCATTTGGCAAATGTTTGTAAGCATACAAAAGAATGCCACTCTCGTTAATCAATGCTGCATTACTTAGCATAAAAAAGCAAACATCAAACATTTCCTAACTGGGGTACTAGAAACAACGCAAACTGACAGGCTTGTTACAAAGGCTAGCGACCATAAGAGAGATGTACACGACAGCATTTACAAAGAGGAGGAATAACTCACATTCTTGAATGTCTTAACCACTGTTTTGCAAGCCTGGCAAGCAGGCAGGAGGTCTTTGCGAACTACACGCTCGCCTAAGTCGCTGATATCGATGGCAGTTGCAAACTGCACTTCCCCCCTGCAGAAAGCGGCCAAGCCAACGAGAAGAAGCCCCAGTGTATAGAGGAGAGCCGAAGCCCGAGTCGAAGCCATGCTCGTCACCTGCAAGACACAAGTGGAGACAGTTTATAAAACTGCCGCTCAGATCTGCTAATGGACAAAAAGTGTAAAAGCATGAAGGCAAAAAATATTTCATTTTGGAATTTTCAGCGGCATAACGCATAACATGTGCCCTACATGATCCAAATAAATTTCCCCTTATGATCCTATCAAGAGTAGAATTGGCAAGCATTCTTGTGCCCACTGCAGGTACAATGTAGGAAATCATGCAACTGACCGGCTCAGTAAGAGACAACAAGGAAATAGCCTACATCTAGCATAATATGTAAGCTGGTGCTAGTCGCATATTGTGCATGCATTCAACGTACCTTTTACGATTGCTATGCATAAGTATTTCAATGCTTTCAATTCATTTATTTTACCCCCGGCATTCACATCATAGATGAGGGTCACCTTAATACCACCTAGCATCTTACGGGTTTATGACATACAAAATATTTCAAGGCAGAGTTCAAAACGTGATATCAAGGAGCAAAATTAAAAACAAAAACATAACGGAACTGAACTGATCTCTGTGGTAGGCGCCAAAATATGTCACTGCCTGAACCTATTAAAATCATGCCATAAAGAGTTACTAGTAGTGCAGTTCGACCAGGCAGCTGAGAAGCAGAAACTCAGCTAAATGAATGGTTTGTCCACAAAGGACCACAAACGAACTCTGACACAGCCACAGGCTAGCGGTTCTCTACATGCCATGACATAAGGTGCGAAATGCAAAGGCAGATCCGGTGTCTTCACATCTTAAGCTTGCGGCACTGAAAAAACTTGAAACAATGGGGAATAAATGCATGACCACAGCATAGTTCGCCAGCTATAATTTCCTGTAATATCTTTCATTTTTCTGCACGGCTTATTTAGCCCCTTAAACATGCCAATTTTATTAAGTGTAATAGAATAATATCCGTGCAATCTGTGTAATACGATAAGCAGTGGAATCTTCCACCATCTATTACACAGAGCGGAAAGATTTTGCTTTAAAATACAGCGCAAGTGCAGCACACAAGCTCAATACCAGGTGTACAGGGCTTGAGATGGAGAAGGAAAGAAGGAAGAAAGGAATGGTTAACAATTTGCTACCCTGTACTCTGGGGAAGAGAAGAGGGCACATAAAGAGGAATGAAAAAAATTAAGAGAGCTCAGTTAAAATTAAGAATGTTAAGTAAAGCCATTAAGGTTCCCTGACCAGCCCAAGAAGGCCAGTGTAACCATACTGCTTTGAAGTCGAGCACAGGTTAATCAGGCCGTTCGTGCACATAGTTCAGCATCTTTCGAGCTGCAAGCTTAGAATAAAACACATCCACTTAATACAACATTCCTCTAGTAGAATGCTCCTGCGAGGTAGTCGATTCATTTTCAAGGAAGGTTAGAAAGTGTGCAGAAGGGAGTGGACAGGAGGAGGAGCGCCTGTGGTGTCGTATTCGTTTCTCAACCTTTTGTCCTCGTCCTTTTGCACAGTTTCTAACCATCCATGAACAAAAATACTTTTTCGACAGCAGTGTGTTAACAGGCCTAGCTTGCAACCAGATCTGGCGTACGTGCAAGGCAGGTGCACATTGCACCACAATTCAAAAGAATAATGGTCATCTACTATCTACTCATCATCTTCTGATATGCAAAATATTTGTCATACAAAATGCCTCAGTTTTCTCGGCGATGGCCCATTTTTTATTTTTATTTTCTTAAAAGAACTTTTTCGCTAAGAGAGTCCGAAAAATGAAACGTCACATAATCTGCCAATACTTCAAAGAAACACCACGCATCTGTTCACGATACAAGCTGAAGTCGGGATAGTAATCCAAGTCCGTCTCACTGATGGCGCACCAGTACATCGAACTGCTGCGAACTAAGCCACCTGTCAAGCAGCATGAGCCTTGGGCAAGCACACGTGAGGCCAAAACGCCGTTTTTCTGAGCATCTCGAACCATCAGCCCCAACTCATAATAGCGAAGAGCACACCTCGAAAATACCGCCTCCAAATATTCGTTCTTTTTTTTTTCCCCGACATTTTCAGTATTTGTAGCCAAAACCTCAAAAAATACAGTTCAAGTCTGATCAACAATTCGCGACGCCTACAATGTTTCTCAAGTTATTTGCCGCGCGCAGTCAGAACCGTTCTGTTACACCAAATGCGTCGCGGTTTCTGAACAGATCAGAAGGGTCGTTAGAACTACCCACTGCGAACACGGCTAAGTAGTTCTTCAGCTCGTGCATCAAGAGTTACTGAACCGCGTTTTGAGAGCTAAAATCTCCAAAACCGACAACGTCGTCAGAACTGCGCAGCTCAAAACTGAAAGCATGCCGATTACACAGAAATCCTCCCCGAATCTTCGAACCTCAGAAAACCTCTCACGCGCGTGTATCACAGCCACTTAGCTCTAACGCTTCACTAAAGAGCGACACCTTATTTGCGATCACACAAAAAACGAAGTCAGCTGCAAACTGAGACAAACCGGCGACAGACCCTCGCCGCTTGTATGCGGCGTTGAATGAATGAGTCGGCGATCGTGGGAATGCGAGTCAGGGAGAGTCCTCCCACATGACTTGCCTTCAAGCTTAAGATCAGGTGGCGTGTTCAGCAGCTTTCCAAGACGAAGTGAAGCGATGAGACCGCGTATTCTAAACTAAACGCAACATCGGCGACACGCAACATCTATGCCAAGCTCGGCAGGCCACCAATAACCGTTCTCCACGATTTTTTTTACGGCTGGCCGTGATGGCGATGCCGATTCTGCTTCGGCTTCGCCACCATAGCAACCATAGCTCCGTTGCAGCCGCTGTTTATCGCGCTTCATGCACCTTCGTGCAGCTGTTGTGCACATATCGGGAAATGCTGATACGAACATAGGCTGCATTCCGTATCCGTGTTATTTTTATTATTTTATAAGTGGAGATGAGATGAGTTGGGTGCGTAATGCTTCCGAAAACTAATTCAACCAAGAGCAGCACACATCAATTTTGAGTCAGTCACTCAATGTTTAAAATCTAATCTCGATAATGTTATATTGTGTCTGAACCCGTAAAGCACACAGAGTTAAACTGTCTGGCGAGAGTACAAGGTTCGTGTTTCATAGAAACGCTGCGCTTCTCAGCTAATGTCTGACCAAAGTTGGCTTCTCCGCACATAACGTTCGTATGCAGTGAAGACAACCATCCGTCTATGTCAATTGCAAGGTGTGTCCTATTGATGGTTTATTCGAATCGCGACTATAAAACTGCCTGATAAGATACGTTAATGGTTGGGGAGGTTGAATGTGTACTGTGAAAGAGGAAAACATGGGAAGAGAAGGAAAATGAATAGGCTCAAAGCCCAATAAAAGAAATGATGGATGTTTTAGCGTTGTTAGGCCAAATGCGAACTCTAGGTGCGTGAGCTCGCACTTCGGTTTTCACTTCGGTTTCGGTTCGATACGACAGTGGTGTGTTCTGGATCCATTGCACTCGGATGGAAGTTGATGAAGACGACGACACGGTCGACAACCAAAGCACAGCGCCAGAGCCTGGCAGTTAAACACGCAGGCTCTTCGGCTGCGACCATAACGTACGTAATGGTTTAATGCAGTGGCCAGCAAAACTGATCTGTTCGCGCAGCCGCGACTTTGAAACTTACTGGCGGCCACAGAGTGATTTGCCATAAAGTGTTTTGCATATTTGGCTATAAAAATTGCTGGCAGGTGGCAACCTGCACACCATGGTGGGTGGGCCACATGCCCGAGGCTTCGGACAAACATTGGCGAAATCTGAGATTGCGGATATTAGTGCTAGCGCACTTTTAGATCCTCTGGCAGTTAAACAGCGTAGCTGCTGTCATGTAACTGTGGAAACGCAAGCGCAGAAACCACTGTGAAAAATTTATCGTTCTTCAAAAAAATATTCAAGGTGTGATACATATCGCGACACAAGAGTTAAATACGCTGTGCCTTATTTTGAATGGGCGTTACATCTTGTTTTACGTCCTGGGAGTTTATTTTTAATTGAAGAAGCCGAAAACGCTAGCTACTATAAATTTTTGGAATTTCCTGTCTCATGTGACGTTCTCCTATCCAGGTGGCTCCGCTAGCATTGCAACCGTATAGTTTGAAAAATGGCGGAATGCATGAACGCATGGTGAAAGCGGCGTATGCGGTGATCGAATTTCTAGCTGCGAAAGGTGACCCGCCTATTGATATCCAGCGTCGCACGGGTGCCGTTTATGAGGAAGTCTACGGTGACGTTAGCACGGTCAAGCCGTCGGTACGGATTGTACACGCTGAAATCCTACACAAAGCCTGAAACCACGTGGCACGTGTCACCGAGCTGATTTTTCGAATTAGGCACCAAATGAGCGCAGACAGTGTTTTCATAACGCATCAAACATTGAATATCACACCATCAACGACCAACTTTGCACGGTTCCCGGTGTGCTCTAGTGCAGTCCATCGTCAGCTGACACGGCATGAAACAAGCATGACTGAGCACTTGCCAGCAAAATTCGGCTTGTTACGAAGTGAAGGGAGATGTCTCCCTCGCATCGTCACCAGAAATCATGGGCTCATCATCACGACCTAACAACTGAGCGAACTACAGCGCACGAATATGCACGTTATTCCAGCTCCACCTTTCCCAAAAAGTTGAAGACACGGCCATCAGTCACGTGGCAAAGTCATGGTCACAGCGTTTTTAACTATGATGATGTTGGGCAGGTTAATTCTTGGAACATCAGGCAAATGTCAGCTTTACGCGCTACGTGTGCAGATATTTACAGAAATTGCATGGACTACTGAGCAAAAATGTCTCCGGGACGCGTGAGCAGCCACTAAAGCGCATAGTTTCGTTATCAGGCCGGGGGCTCCAGACCAAACTTGTGGATGAGGAGGCTAGACTCGCGTGCTCTCATATGTGGTCGTGTAATCAAACAATCACAAGCAGAAAAGGCACCTGGGCGCCTAGGTCGTCAGTAACCCTTCGAGAGAACTTTCAATCGCGGTAATAAATCGGACAAGAGTTCGTCAGCTGAAGACATATGGTCACTAGAAAGCTCGGACCCGCAAAAATCGAGAGGCAAATGTTGCGCCAGAGGAACCGTAGTTCCATGATGCCTACTCTCAATCGCCTTGCAGCCCAAACCTCGCGCCATCGGACGTCTGGATGAGCCTTAAGATGAAGAAACATCTGACAGGTATGCACTAGACGTCCGAAGAACGTGTTCCCAATTCAATGAGCCGTCAGTGTCCTCAATGCTGCCTTAAATTTTCTACGATACCGTGCAAAGGCTACCGCACCGCCAATGACTGGGTACTTCAACGGCAAGTGTTGCGATGTACTCCTTTATTTGAATAACATCTTCCAGTTCAATGTACTACGTCGACGCCAAGTGGCGCGTAGAGAATCTTTGATACCAACTATTGTGTTAACTATCCCAGAAACAAAACACATGCGAGTTATGCTCTTTTTACTCGCTCTGGAAACAAGCGTTCGAGACAATTTTTTCAGAACTAGATTTTTTGAATCATCTAGGATGATCACTCCACGGAGTCACGACTACGGCGCCCCATGTGGCGCGTCGTGAAGAGCGCGTGCGCACAGCGGTTGAGTTTCATTTCTTCTTGAGAGCGAATATCTGTCCGTCGCACTTGAGCCGGTAGTCCTGGACCTTCTTGCGGACCACGATCTCCATGCGGAACTGGCGGCACAGCGACTGCAGGGTGCCCGTGAAGCGGGTCTCCAGGAACTGCTCCGACTTGCTCTCGTAGTGGTCCAGCGTGCGGTGGATCCACATCAGCCGGCCGCCGGCTGAAAGTGATCACCCACGGCACCGATAAACCACGGAATGCTGTTTAAAATAGTAATAACGCCGCCGTCCTCATAATCATCGTCATCAGCTGTGCTTAGTCCACTTCACCACAAATACCTCTCCTAACTTCCCCCCGACTGTTTCTTGTCTTGCGCCCGTTGCCTTTATCTTATCCGAGTAAACGCCTCGAGCTCATCACTCCATCCTGTCCGCATCCTACAAGTCTTAGCACCCAGTGTCGCATAACGAATTTCAAGGCCGCCTTTTTGTGATGATGGCGATGATATAACGGTCATATGGACAGCCTTTGTTATCGGCGAGCAGGTTCATGGCTCAGTTCGTCTTGGAGCATTTGAGTTAATGATATCCTAGCCGATATCAAGAAGAGGAAATGGACCGCCTAACGGACAGGATATCTAATGCGAACTGAGTGGATACCAAAAGAAGGCTAGTGTATCAGTTGGCTGGGATATGGATTGAGACCGCAGCTGGCGCACGGAAGGGTTAATAAGGGAGATGATTTGATCCTGCAGTGGACGCAGTTAAGCTGATTATGATGATTGTGATCATAAGGGCGTTCGGCGTCAACATGTAGGGAAATCCGCGGCCACGGCTGAATTTACGGCGAAAAACCGAACGGCAAGCGTGGTTAGCACGTAACCAATTTCTGCGGAAGGAAGTGTGGTAGCTCGCCGCTAGCAAACACAGGAATGCAAGGAAATGGTTGGGCTCGCCATCTTGCCTATCCTCATCTCGTACATGCTCGCGGTCACGGGGGTAGCGCGGTCGCGTCAAATGTGACAGCCGCAGCATTTTAGCGACGGGGAATTTTGCTCATTCATGGCACCGAATGGCCATGTGAGAACATACGTATACCATCAAGAGGACATAGACGAAGTACACACAGGAAAAAAATCTATTTCCTGCTAGCTCTAGCTGGAATAACTTCCAGTGGGAATTGCAGGTGGGGCATCGGTTTTCAACTATCAATGTCTCCATTTTGATGCGGGAACGCAGAAAAAAAAAATCGCCAGACGACCCCGAAAGATGTGACCTCAAACTCGCTTCAGACCACCCATCCTGTCTGACACAGCAAAGAGTAACTCCGTGACGGAACGCTCATCGGTCACCTTGCGGTCGGCTGACGGGTCACGTTAGGCCTGGAGGCATTCCAATGTGTTTGTAGGGTATTCCCCCAGGGTGGAGTAAATTTGTAATAAGGGAGCAATTGACCGTTAGCACCCACCGAAACGCAGCTGGAATCTTATGGCCAGTGTTGTCGTGGGAGCAGATTTAAATGTCATTGCACCCTTTCTTTGCTCCTGTGTTTATCTCGTGCAAAGGTGCACCTGCGCAGACGCCACACGTCTTGAAACGCGCCACGCCATCGTTGCTATTTGACAGCTAGCGCATCAAATGAGCAGTATCGGTGCAGAGAAAACATGTGGACAACCAAGCTGACATCACCGGTGTAAAATTCAAACAGGTGAAAAATGGGGAGATGGGGTGTCACTATAAATACGAGAAACTCATTTCAACAAAAAAAAAAGGCAGACGCCGACCAAAGGTTTTTGTCAAAACAGACGTTTCGGCTTCCATACGGAAGCCTTGTTCACTAAATTTTTTTATTGTAGAACCGCGACGCTTAAATAGGCTTCAATAATCGTCCCAGGCATCTTGCATAGGTTGGCGGGAGATTGCCGATGTTATGATTAAGTCTTTTTTCGGTGGTCTGAATCACCAAGGACTCGAGATACTGGTGTGAAAGCCAGTTCTTTCCCTTGGCGATGATAGAAGCCATTTCCCAGCAGATATCATGACCTGCCGATACGGCGTGCTCCGCAAGTGCGTTGAAGTGACTTTCTTGTTCTTCACGTCCGACATGTGTTCTTTCAGACGCCTTTCAAAATTCCCGCTCTCGCCGATGTAAACATAGTCGCACTTGGCGCAGGGGATTCTGTACACAACACCCGGAAATTTTTCTTCCTTTAGTTTGTCCTTGACATTCACGAGCTCGTGCCGTAACTTGTGGGCGGGAACGTGGGAAATGTGCACGTCGTACGTGCGCAGGACACGTCCCAGTGCTTCACTTATGCCCGGTACATAAGGTATGGCGACACGTGCTTTGCAATGGCTTCCGACCGGTTCCGCTGACCGCACCGAGCGACGTTCAACGGAGTCCAAAAATTTCCTAGGGTAGCCGCAGTTCATCAAATCACGACGCATTTGTATCAAGTCCGAGGTACCATCTTCAGGTCTTGAGCAGATTTTTCGGGATCGTTGAATTAGCGAAGCCGCAACTGCACGTTTCTGGCATGCCCGGTTAACAGAGTTAAAATACAGGTATCTGCACGTGTGGGTGGGCTTCCTGAAGACTTGAAACAAAAGGCGGCGGCCATCTCTCTCTACTGACACGTCCAAAAAAGGCAGACGGTTGGCAACCTCCTCCTCAACAGTAAACGTAATGGCCTCAGCGATGCTGTTGATGTGCTCTGTGAAGGCGGTGAGTGCATCCTTTTTTATGATGCAAAAGCAATCATCAATATATCGCAGGAAGATCTTAAGTCGAGGTTGGAAGGACGCCAGAGCTTGGTTTTCTATAGCTTCCAAGGTCAGGTTAGTAGCCGTGACCGAAATGGCCGCGCCCATTGCTGTTCCATGCACCTGTTTGTAGAAAGTGCCTCGGAAGACGAAATACGTGTCTTCTAGGCAAAATTTCAAGAGCCTCAACAGGTCCGCTGCCTCGAAAGGTGTTCTTTCGCCGAGCTTCTCGTCTGAGTGAAGGGCAGCGCCGAAACGTCTGTTTTGACAAAAACCTTTGGTCGGCGTCTGCCTTTTTTATCTATTGAAATGAGTTACTTACTACCCGACCAGACGAGATTTCGTCAGACCTTAGATTCCCGCCGCGATGGCTCAGTGGTTAGGGCGCTCGACCAGTGATCCGGAGTTCCCGGGTTCGATCCCGACCGCGGCGGCTGCGTTTTTATGGAGGAAAAACGCTAAGGCGCCCGTGTGCTGTGCGATGTCAGTGCACGTTAAAGATCCCCAGGTGGTCGAAATTATTCCGGAGCCCTCCACTACGGCACCTCTCTCTTCCTTTCTTCTTTCACTCCCTCCTTTACCCCTTCCCTTACGGCGCGGTTCAGGTGTCCGACGATATATGAGACAGGTACTGCGCAATTTCTTCCCCCCCCCCCCAAAACCAATTATTATTATTATTAGACCTTAGATTTCATAAATACGAGGAGCAGCAATATATGCTAAAATGCTTAAAGAGCAACACTCACGCTTCAGGAGCCTGGCCACTTCGGGCAGTGCATCTGGCATGATGTGCCCAGGCATCAGGCAGCCGCATAGTGCCACCACATCGTACTCGCCTGCAAGGAGAGAAAAAAAAGACCTTCTGAGCCTTGACTTGCAAGCAGCTAGACATACTAGATAAGTGGTCTGGTATCCATAGCTTGGCGTCATATGAAGATATGGTAGGAAATTTGGAAGTGTCGAGGTTTGGTTCTCTGTTTGGCACTACGCAAATTCAGCCGTTCTTTGTCTGATGGCTTCTATATACTGCAAATAGGCCTGTCGTGAAGGCGCATCTTTGAAGCTCATCCTTATTGCATGCCGCTAATCAATATCTCCATTTCAAAAGTTCTTTGGTTACTTGGATTTCCCCAGGCATTGACAAGAAGGAAGTATATAACAGCTGCATCTTACCGGTACTCACCCATGGGGCAGGAACGTAGAAGCTGAAGAAAAGGGTTGTACTTAAATTGAAGACAGTGCAGCGAGCTATGAAAGGAATATAACATTAAGAGGTCGGAAGAGAGCAGAATGTGTGAGGGGACAAACGCGATGTAATGACATCCCATCCGAAATAAAGAAGTATACATGGGCATGGGCAGGGCATGTAATGCAAAGACAGCTTTTGCCACTTCGTTCTCTAGTTGTATCCAGGGGCCGCATTCTATAAGCTGTTCATTTTAAAATTGCCATTTCACATCCATTCGGTTCTCTGTCATTGATCATTCAGATATACCCGTGGCTTTCAAGCGTCTGCGGCAAGCGACCCGGCCATTGGGTAGAAGGCGACAGGACCTCACCATTGGCTGCGATATGCAACCAATGACAGCCAGTGGTCAGATCAGGTCGCTTGCTGTTGACAGATCGCTGCGATGCACCTCACCATTGGCTGCATATTGCGTCCAATTTTAGCCAATGGTAAGGTCCGGTCGACGACCACCCAATGGCCGGGTCGCTTCCCACATACGCTTGAAAGCCGCGGGTGTATCTGAGTGACCACTGACAGACGACCGAATTGACGCGAAATAAACAACGAAAAAGGGACAACTTATAGAATACTGTCCCAGGTGTAGTTAGGCAGACGTCATGAATGCGCGAATAAAATGTGCATGGAGATGATGAGTCCAGAAGTCGCCCGATATTTTCTTTTTCCCAGAAAAAAAAACAAAAACAGATGGCCTTTCTTTATGACCGTGACATGCCTACGAGACCTGTTTAATCGGTTTCAAAGAGCATACTTAAAGAGCCGAAGCTGCCTTAGTTCGAAACAAAGCCTTTGTCTGCCTAACTACGTCCACAGTAAGGCAACGGCCTCTCCCATATCCCTTGCCCTGTGTCATTCGCGGTCACATTATTCCCGCAAACTTCTTGACCTCATCCGCCCCCTGACTCTTTGAAGCACCTTGCTGCGCTTGCCCACTATTGGAAACGATTCCATTCTTAAGGGACGATCGGTTATGAAGAAGCCCTCCAACAAATCCTGTTGACCTATTCCCATGACGTTTCGGCCAACTGCCTTTCTCCTGCTGGCTATAATGAGATACCACGCAAGCGGGTGCAAGGCGGTTTGATGTAAAAAAACAAAACAAAAATCGATGCCATTAGCTGAAAGGCTTCCTTTGAGAGGCGTTTGCCGCTTTGTTGTTCAATTGTATCTTACTCTGTATCACAGTCGTTTTCGTCCTGTTTATCAGTAAATCAGGTTGCCACATCATCATCTCCTGATACCCCCCCCCCCCCCCCCACAGCAGGTGCTTTTCTTCCTTATACTTAATCGTCCAGTTCTCCCTAATCCCGCTTGAATCCCGCTTCATGACAGCGTATGCTCCCGTCACCAAGCTGCGCACGCGCAGAATTCATATCTGAGATACCACCTTACATTGCTTGGCTGCTTCGGATAAGCACCCCGGCACGCGTATGTACTGCCACATAGTGTGAGCATTGGTAGAATATCGCTCTGATTACCGGCTTTTGTTTAGCACAGAGGGGGTCGCCTCTGCTATTGTTTTGTTCACACTGTCGCTAAACATTTTCCTGACAATACACATTTGGGACACACACAACCTATATTTCACAATCAACGCCTCATTTACTTCTCACTCACTAATACACAGACTATCAACCTGTCCTGACTCATCCCAGCCGCAGCGGCCGCGTTTCGAAGAAAGCGAATCGCAAAAAGCATCCAAGTGCTATGCGATGTCAGAGCGCGTTCAAGAACCCCAGATGATCGAAATTAAGCCGATGCCCTCCACTACGGCGTGTGTCGTGACCCATGCCGCCGTGCGTTACTTCGGGACGTTAAACCCCACAATTCACATTTCTCTTTATTCTTGCGTTGACAATTGAGCTGCTCCGGGCACTGTGCCAAGGAGAGTAGTGCTCGAGAGAAACTGCAATAATTTTGTTTCAGACAGGATGTTGTCACTCAGATGGACGCTATTGATACTCTTTGTGCAACTAAATGCAGTTTGTTAGCAACACTAGCACACAGCTGCAGAGACGGGACAGTAATCGCTGCCCATCTTTCGCGGCTTACCGTCCGTGAGGGGCAGCTGGTTGTTCTTGTAGACCTTCTCGAGGAAGTGTCGCCTGTAGATGTTCTTCTTCTTCGACTCGGTCATCATCTCTTCGCTGTAGTCCAGCGCGTCGATGTAGCTGTACCCGAGGTTCTTCAGCTTCAGTAGAGAGGGAAAGAAAAAAAAATTAAATGGCGGTTGCATCGGTGGCAATACGGATGGTCAACGTCGCTGGTAGACCTCGCGCTTTTGCAACTGCAGTATTTTCTTTGCACGCTGCTGCCATGCATGAGTGAGTGACGATGGAGTTTTTGTTTTAAGATGGTTACAACTGGTGCTTTGTGGTGTGAGAACTGTGTGAGCATGAACTTGAGCATCTTGTGCGGCGCATTTGCGGACAGCGTCACGAGAGCGCTGATCTGGAGAGTACAGTGCACAGGGTATGCAACCTGAAGAGTACAGTGCACAGGGTATGCAATCTGAAGGGTAAAGTGCACAGGGTATGCAATCTGAAGAGTACAGTGCACAGGGTATGCAATCTGAAGGGTAAAGTGCACATGGTATGCAATCTGGAGAGTACAGTGCACATGGTATGTAATCTGAAGGGTAAAGTGCACAGGGTATGCAATCTGGAGAGTACAGTGCACAGGGTATGCAATCTGAAGGGTAAAGTGCGCAGGGTATGCAATCTGGAGAGTACAGTGCACATGGTATGCAATCTGAAGGGTAAAGTGCACAGGGTATGTAATCTGAAGAGTACAGTGCACAGGGTATGCAATCTGAAGATTACAGTGCACATGGTATGCAATCTGAAGGGTAAAGTGCACAGGGTATGCAATCTGGAGAGTACAGTGCACATGGTATGCAATCTGAAGGGTAAAGTGCACAGGGTATGTAATCTGAAGAGTACAGTGCATAGGGTATGCAATCTGAAGGGTAAAGTGCACAGGGTATGTAATCTGAAGAGTACAGTGCATAGGGTATGCAATCTGGAGAGTACAGTGCACAGGGTATGCAATCTGAAGGGTAAAGTGCACAGGGTATGCAATCTGGAGAGTACAGTGCACATGGTATACAATCTGAAGGGTAAAGTGCACAGGGTATGCAATCTGAAGAGTACAGTGCACAGGGTATGCAATCTGGAGAGTACAGTGCACAGGGTATGCAATCTGAAGGGTAAAGTGCACAGGGTATGCAATCTGGAGAGTACAGTGCACATGGTATGCAATCTGAAGGGTAAAGTGCACAGGGTATGCAATCTGAAGGGTAAAGTGCACAGGGTATGCAATCTGAAGGGTAAAGTGCACAGGGTATGCAATCTGAAGAGTACAGTGCACAGGGTATGCAATCTGAAGGGTAAAGTGCACAGGGTATGCAATCTGAAGGGTAAAGTGCGCAGGGTATGCAATCTGAAGAGTACGGTCACATAACCGGCACTTCGAAAATTCCAAGGAAGACGGCAAAGCCAGCAACATCTGCGGAATAACGACACCGAAGTCATTTCTACTTAAAAGCTTGTTTTACATGTGCGTACTTGCACCCCGAGGAGTCCGGTTCCACATCCTACATCCAGGATGACGGCGTCTTTCTTGACCTGGAGCTCCTGGTTGATGAAATGCGCCATGATGCTCGGGGCCTTGTACTTCTGCATCGCCATATCCTGAGCAAAGACGCCCACAAAGACAAAGCAAAACCGGTGCACCTCCGTCAGGCATCTATAGATGCATCTTTACTGTATAACATACTATACAGAAACTGCCACTTTTACCATCACACAAAAAGGCATTGAGGTTTTTTTACGTTCCGAAACTATGCGTGGGACTATTAGGGACGAGACAGTGGAGGACTGTGAACTGATATAGGATAATTAGGGTATTGAACTGGCGTTGTCACAGTCGGGCTCGCTTTTAACGACCGTAATTATTACAAACGCTTGCTTATTACGAACAAGGGCCGTGTTACCGTCAAAGTATGTAATATGGAAGGGGGCTAAGTCTAAGATAAAACGAACAACTACAACCGCACCCATCGGTGGATCTTCCAAAAGTAAAAGAAAACTAAACACGCAAAACCTAAGCTAGTGGCGGATTTAGGAGATACATGAGGCAGTGCACGCATCACGATGGCAATAAAGCAAGCGACGAACACTTTACCACAGGGATCTGTGTGTTCCCGAGACATCCACGCAAAACGCATGACTGCGCCCCAGCCAATTATGTGCAACTTTAGTACGGTTATGTCCAATGTGCTTCGGGCGTACTTCGCTTTGCCTACAGACAGTGCTTAAAGTCTGGCTTCATCGAAGGGTTGTCTCTAGTGATTCGAGCACAGGTGAAAAGGAAAATAAAGAGGGAAAGAAAGAAAACGGCTGGCGGCCGGTTTTAAACATCGTTTTATGCAAACGGGAGAAATCATTTTTAAAGGTCGTTCGCTCAGTTTATGACACGAACCTGCAACAAGCGATCCCCACGTTCTGCCAATGTTCTCAGTGTTGCTGTATATATCGCCTTGGAGATGAGTGGCCAGCTCTGGACTGACTCGTGGTGTTATTGCACGGGATTCCCTTTTAGTGCGGTAACACTAAGTTCCTCGCTGGCTAAAAAGCCGTCTTGTCTGGGGATGAATCCTTGCAGTACAAATAAAATAATATAAAACACTTTACGGCCACGAGTGGGTTTCGAACACGGGGCGGCGCAAACAGACCCGCTTTGTTGGCCACTGCATTAGACCACTCCACACTCTAAACACAAATACACCTATATGGGAGTAAAAAAGGGATGAACTGTCCTCTAGCGCACACCCTTTTATGAAAGGTCGAGCGCTAGAGGACAGTTTTACCCCCTTTTTCCTTCCTCTTGACTATCGCCGCAGTCTAACAACGAGCAAAAGCTCTGTTAAGCATGGTCTCCACTGTCTCAAATCAAATGTCAAAGGTCAAGGTCAAACGTCAAAGTCAGGAGCCCATTGGTCATAGTCATATGACCATGCAGTCGTACTTCCATAGCTAAGGCCATACCACAACACAGCGAGTTCGGTTTGACCTTGAGAGTCATTGAAGGTCATTGTCGATGTGGTGCCCGCGTTGGCTGGACAAAATTTGGCTGTTTTGACTAGTTGCATGCACTGGAGCGGTTGCTTTGCCTGCATGCTTTCGAAAGGTCATGTTTAGTCGCACGATGCAGCCAAATTTTATCGAGCCATCGCGGCGAGGGTAATCGCTATTCGAAATTCTAAAAATGATATGGCTCTTACTAACGACAGACTACAAGTCTCTAATGGCAACCAGTAGCCTAACTGTTATAGTTAAACACATAATTACCAGAAATTAGCCAAGCGGTTAACTAGTTAATATTATTTACATGTTTTCTGATGTCTGCCAACGCAGGTATTAATGTGCCGCAGGGGCCGCCTTCATACGTGAAAAAGCCTATTTTAAAAAAATACGAGTCACTTGAGTTGAAACGCCTAGATAGCAGGGCACTAAAAAGTCCTTAATGAAGCTGCATCTCAATGAAGAGCACTACTCCTTAATGAAGAACAGGCTTAATGAAGCTAACCAAATTCCCAGGGTTGAGGTTGAGATTCCTTCTTCCTCTCTACAGATGTTGAGCTTTGGTTCCATCGTAAATGCTGCACAACAAGGCTCGGAAGCAGGCTTTGTGGCCTGAGGACTTTTGGTCTACCCTGTATGTGCGTCAGTGAAGTAGATGTTCTCGGATATGTACACTGCGCAGGCCATGTGTGCTAACTGGGCTAAGTATATAAAGCTGTCGTCTGTTATTCGCTCTCGAAGAATGTTGAAAGGCTTCAAGTATCACAGCTATATCACAATGACAAATCACAGCTGCTACCGTGATACACTCTCCCTCCCCCCCCTTTCGCCTTGGTGCTAATCATGTTGACCAGTTCCGAAAGCCGTCAGTGTCTCCTTTCTAGAAAGGATACGGAGGGTAACGTCGGAAAAAAAATTGTCTTTAGTAGAAATGGTTCTGTAGTTCTTTCCGGCTATGTTGATGATTGCCCAGCATCAAAGGACGCATTTATTGCTGAGAAAGCCGTATTTAAACATTTTACCGTGATTCGACACAAACTCATGGCGTATACACCAAACAGGACTCTGTGCTCATCGTTTAGAAATGAACAGCGGCATAACATAGCCTCAGAGACCCGCTCGAGAGAAATAAAATTGCATTGATGCATCACGCAGTATGCTTCCGAAAACGGCCGCAGGGGGCGATACCTGCATTTCTTTTTAATTTCTCTACCTTATAAATGCTCGATTTTTGGTGAGAGAAGCGCCTTTTCTATGAGAACGCGGTAAACAATCGTTATAGACCAACTTCATCTTGTATGTAGCGTCCCTTTAAGGCCTATAGGTCTCTGGCGCGCAAGTCTAGCACGCCTGGCATGCTTAGCTGACTACTTGGACATTCATCCACTCAGTGAGCGGGGGACATGAACTCTGACCTCCTCGTAGTTGGTCGCCCAGTTGTTGTAGATGGCCTTGGTCTCTTCTGGTGACCGGTCGTCGACGACGAAGTCGACAATATCCGACCGGTCAAGGGAGCTGGTGGAAGGCTTCTTCGCCATGTCTTGGATGAATCTGCGACTGACGCGCAAATCCACCACGTGAACCCAGGAATCGGCAACGACTTAGTCTATACGCACATGTTATCAGTGTACTAAGAGTTGGTCGCGAAGGGTTGGAAGCGTCGGATGACATAAGTGTTACACTTTTCCAATAACTCGGCTGGCAGCAGCTTCAAGAAAGTAATAATAATAATAATAGGTTTTGGGGGAAAGGAAATGGCGCAGTATCTGTCTCATATATCGTTGGACACCTGAACCGCGCCGTAAGGGAAGGGATAAAGGAGGGAGTGAAAGAAGAAAGGAAGAATGAGGTGCCGTAGTGGAGGGCTCCGGAATAATTTCGACCACCTGGGGATCTTTAACGCGCACTGACATCGCACAGCACTTGGGCGCCTTAGCGTTTTTCCTCCATAAAAACGCAGCCGCCGCGGTCGGGTTCGAACCCGGGAACTCCGGATCAGTAGTCGAGCGCCCTAACCACTGAGCCACCGCGGCGGGGCATTCAAGAAAGCGCGAAAAACAAACTTCGGTACACAACAGCGATGATGATTGCTTCAGCGCGAAAGAGCTAAAAACCAGCGGTATGTGTAAAGCCTCCCCCCCCCCCCCCCCTTACACTCCTCACGCGCGGATGCCGATAACGGCTGACGATAATATCTTGAATGCGGTTGCCTTTGAGGCATTGTTGTCTCAAGTGCTTTCCCACGTCCACTGGGTTTAACTATATTAAAACGCTACCATTTTTTACAGCGAAGCTGTATATACCTCTACCCTCCAAGGAAAGTTTCGTGTCGTCGTCGTTGTCGTCAGCAAAAAACGCCGGGCTAAAGAAAACCCACACAATAAGCATCAAAGCCACATGATGGATAATAAGACGCGTGTGAACAATGGGTAGACCATCGGACGCGTCCCGGTAAACATTAGGTTTGCAGCTACTTCGAAAGGGGCTGACGTCATTCGAAGCCCTCGTGTGAAGTGCAAACCGCATAATGTGTGATAACGGCGCCTGCAAATTGTAAAATTGGAAAATTGCCCGTGGGGAAAGGAAATGGCGCCGTATCTTTCACACAGTTGAAGTTCCGCGTTCTGCCTTGTGGTTTTCTTCCTCGTTACTTGTTTTTTTTTTTGCGCGGCTTCAGGGTGCATTCTACTACTAGCCACCACCTAGCCCGCCTCTCTCATTATACACGTCGCAGGAGGCGTGCAGAGGCATTTTGTTTCTAGCAGGCACTGTCTTTAGCAACAGGAGGTATGTGTGTATGTTAGTGTGGGGGGGGGGGGCGGTGGAGAGGTTGAGAACGAAAAACTCACAGCACAATTACGACTGTGCAACGCGAGATTCAGCGATAGCTGCTTACTGATGTAGTGGTCAAATGAATAACCGCTGTACTGGCAGGCGGCTGTTCCAAACAGAGCCACCCGTAAGCTTATGCAACACCGGTTGACCGTGACATTAAGGTCATTAAGGTCACGGTGGGTGCGTTAATGGGTGGCATTAACGCACCCACCGGTTACGCCGACGGCGACGAGAAAGCCAGGGACGGACGCCTAACAGCCATCGCAGTAAACTTCTGCAGTCTCTTGCATCTTTCGCTCAGCTGGTTCCGACGTCTGTACAGAAACGTATGAAGACACCAGCGCACCTGAACTTGCCTAGAATCGGAGCGTCGTTCCTTTCAGGGTTGACGATGTCCGCCTGGTCGATTGAAGGGAGGTCGGGGGTCACGCTGTCTCCACGCAGCTCATCGCTCAGCAGTTGGGACGGCGGTACGGGCACGGGTTCCTGGTCGTCGCTGTGCTGCAACTGAGCGAGCTGCTCCTCACTGGACTTGGGCACTAGAAGCAGAGGGTGGTGGTCCTCACTGCTGGTGTGCGGGTGGTGTTCTTCGCTGTGGTGTAGGAGATCGTCGACTGAGCGCTTGCGCTCTGCTCGGGGTCCTTCACCTCGGCGTTGCTGCGAGGAATACGACGGCTCTTGTGTCTGCAACAAGGCCACCACTGAGCAACGTACAGCCTTTGCCAAAAGTAAGCAGGCTATATGGTGTGCTCCTCAGCCGTATATTGAAGCTATTATGCCAGCCCCCAAGCACTAAATCTCTGTATAATGAGGAGAGCCCTTGTCCTCTCCTTCTGAAAACTTTTTGATCTTTAGGAAAGCCGTAAGGGCTCTACTATTCGAATTAGAAGCAAACCATGCAGCCTGGTTACTCTTCTCAACGGCTCTGCGTCCTATAAATGGCTACGAACTGCTAAAGTAAGCAAAACTATATCAAAATAAACGCAAACCGAAACTTTTTGCATGTTTTCTAGTTCAGAATGCGGCGTAAGATAGAAGTATAAACTCGCGAAATTTGCCTTCGTCTGGGAAATTATTTAGGAATGAAATTTTCCTCTCATGTTGTTTCAGTGGCCAAACGCTGATTATGGCGCCACAGTTTAGTTCTCTCTTTGGAACGAATGATGAAGCGGCTACACTGTCGTTTTAAGGCGAAAGCCTTTAATGGCTCATACTCACGGCCACAACCCTGTCCGTCCGTCCGTTACTCTCTTCAGCAACTCGATAAAAAATAAAATCATTGTGCACGACGGGAATCGAACCAGCATCCTTCCGATCCGCAGCCGAGCGTGCTAACGACTACGCTACTACCTTCCAGCGCATATGTAGTTCTTCTTGTCTAGGACGCTGGAGAGTGTTTGCGGAAAGGCATCGAATCAGACGGGTGCCTCCCAAACGCCCTCCAGTGTCTCCAGTATTTAAGGTTCACAAACAATTGTGTACTTAATCAACATCTTAGCCACACATCAGTGTCACAAGCAGCAACACCGCGCTAAAGGCTTTCGCCTCACCGCACTTTAGGTCAGCAAACTGCACCCCCCCCCCCCCCCTGAATTTTTTCTGTCCCTTACGTGACGTAAGCTTGACTTTGACGTCTCTAGCCATCATTTGGCTGCTGAAGCCGAAATGAAAGAGCACGGGAAGCTTTTCAGTAATTTATTATTTGTAGCGCAGGTGGATTGCACGCGGTGATTTATATTTATTAACGCCTTCCGCGCGTGATTACAACGACACAACACGCAACCAAAATTTAGTTGTCTGTGGTCTTTCAAGCTAAACAAGATGTCTGAAAGATAACTATTTTTGTCGACCGTGGATATATTTCCCGTGCAGTAGATAAAATTCATCTCTGACATTTGACGCAAAATGTTTCTGCTGGGCAGATTTTAAGGTTGAGTTTATTTCTGATGTTCAGGCTAGAATCAAGATCATCAACCTACAGAACTAAGTTCGCAAACATCTTGTTAACACACAACTTTGCTGATGGGCAGCTTTCCGTTGCACACACGAGAGCATTCTTGCAGAGCGGTATGTTGAGATAATTGAAGTGAGGTGAGTGCAGGGTTTGCATTCATTAACGATTTTCGTCACGCAAGGCTGATTCATACATCAGATGATAATTCAAAACCTAGTAGATCCGCAATAATTCTTGCATATTTTACTAAGCAACGCTCAGAAGTGCACAAAACATCTTGCAAGATATTACGATGCACTATATGTCCTTAAAGTATAGGCAGGATGTGCAATGGATGTTTCGTGGCTCGGTAAAGTTTACCATTATACTAGCTGCATGTAGATGCCCTTATTATCTAGGTGGCTGTAATAAAGATGTTGTGCGTGTACTTATCATCATCATCATCATGGCAGTCTTAGCTACTCGATGCGAGTGATGGAAAAGGTTTAAAAGAAAGATATTCCTACCCATCGGAAGAAGGAGCATGAAGAAATGGGCAAAGTTTGTCTCCCTCCCTAAGGTAGCATCGTATAATATTCAAACGCGCTGGGAAGCTCGTGTATTAATAGCTCAGGACTGAAACTTCGACATATTCCTCAGCTAAGTGTGTATTGGCACGAAGGGGTGACTGCAATCCAGAGAGCTGAATGACAGCAAAACTGGCGTCTAAACAAAACTCTTTATTTGGGCTGACCTGCGCCCACAATGGACTAAATCTCTCTGCGGCGGCGTAGCAACAAGCATGCTCGGCGGTCGTCGAAAAGAAGGACCGCCGCTCTCGGCCGTGCTCAATTTAAAGCTGATAGCGAAGTTTCGAGATAAAGCGTGCAAAGCTACTACAACGTGCTGGAACAACTTAGAATCGGCTCCGCCTGGATGCGATCAATCGAGATAAATCTGGTCTCGTCTTGCATCGCAAACGAAGCGATAAAGCGGCGTGCCGGGAGCTTTGAAGAATGAACAAACAAACACTACAAAGATTCGCGGCAATATTATAGACATCCCTGAATCATTTTTTGTAGGTGCTTTCGTTCACGTTCTGCGATTCTTTTTTTGTACCCCTTCCCATTCAGTTACGCACCGTGTCACCGTCACTGCCGGCAGATGGCGCAAGTAGTACATGTCCCGAAAAGCTGGGCAGGAATCATTGCCTTCAATATTTCCGTAAGAGTACCTTACAATATTTCAACACTTTTGTCCAAGACTCCTGGACTTGAAACAGAGGAACAGGCCAAGTGATCGGATCCTCGTTGGTCTCTCGCTCACCTGCGGCGACCCCGGTGAATCGGTGTGGTCGGCCCAGTGGGCGGGCAGTGGCACCCCAGGGGGAGACTGGGGTAGCGCCGGCGCAAGCAGCTGCCGTGGAGAGGCGAGGGCGAACGACTTGAACTTAGGTGCAGAAGACCCGGGGACAGCGGGGGTTTCAGGAACACTCTGCGAACGGACGAGTGAAATGCAGAGAAGCCTACATCACGGCCATCTAGTGAGTCACCCCTAGCAGGGCCCTGATCGAGATGTATCCGCCATGCCATCAATATGAGCTCATTTACATCAGTCTGTAAAGAACACTGCACGGCAAAGGACCGCCAATCTTCAACTATTTTTGCCTTCCGCCAAAGCTATAATCACGTCACCACTCCACCCCAATCATTTGCAGTTATTGGCTATACCTCTTGACGGTGTGCCTGCAAGGGATCATCAGATTTCTCTTCTATGCACTAAGCGTTTTCCCCGGGTAATTTTTTTTAAATTTCTACAACTATTTCTGTATTTGTTCTCCATATATCCTCCGCCGATCTCCCATTTCCAATAACGTATACACCTGTCAATTTTTTCTGTCACTCTTGCGCGCGCTTTCATTAACACACAACCTTTGGCCTCCCAAGTAATATGTAGAATGTATCCAACATATATTTTCATTTGGGGCCAGGTGAAGCTCACAGATTGGGAATGCTTGCCAAATACATATTATCGCGTATTCGCTCTCATAATTCAAAGGCGCAGAGAATTGAGCCAGCTAGTCATCGTTCAGCTCGATGTACCAGCGCGACGTTACAGAAAGCACGAGCATGGAAAAGCGGCTCCAACGCTGATTGACAGCTGATAATTTATTGAAAAACGTACGCATTATATAACGATTTAAAAAAAATTGTGCGCACTCTCTGTGTCGCTATATATTAGGCGCTTTTTCAATAAATTCTCAACCCTCAGTTTCCTCCCGAGTCGTTTATCCTTGACGTCCTTTCTGTAACGTAGCATGGCGAACATCATAGTCTGTTAACTAGGAGGGTATGAGTCAGGGTTTGCCTTCTGTACATTGCACAGAGGGCAGGAAGGTGGGATGGGTCGGTAGTGGGAGAGGAGAGAGGGGGTAGGTATGGTTCTCGTTTGCATACGGCGCCAAAGGTGTTGCTCCCTGGTAGTGAGGGAGGAGTCGGGGGGTGGGTATACTTTCCTTTCGGCACGAGCATTCGCAATGAGTTCAGCGAAGGTACACGCACGCTCCTTTGAAAGACCCCCCATGATGTCCGCCTGTCCCGGTTTCTAGACTCTGTTTCCAGAGCGCGCGGACATTCTGATTAGCTCAGTGCTGCAGGAGGAGGGGGGTATGGGTCAGTATTTGGTAGCTGGCAGGGTGGACTCTGCTCCTAGCATAATTTAGCATTCAAGTTATTGAATCACGGAGCATATAGGTGGCACTGGAGCTTGTGGGGATTGCCCCGCAGCCTCCCCTTGTTGTTTGCTTTTCCGCGGTGCACCCTTCCACGGCTTCGGCTCAAGAGGGGCGCGCCAAGTGACTTTCCCTGGTTAGTTACCTTAACTAACAAGGGAGGGTGCCACGGACGGCGTGATTGCTGCGCGCGCGGTAGAGCGCATTCTCTTCGGTTGGGATCGTCGACGCGAGCGGACGTGTGGCTCGTGGCTCCGCTCTTCGCCAGCAGGGCGAGGAAGTGGCGGGGAGAATTTCTCCCCTATCTCGTCCCGTAAGGCTTCGGAGTATCCGTTACCCTAGCGTGGACGAACATTTGCTCGTGACCTTGCTGGTGAGTCGGACAACCTCAACTCATGAGCGTATCTTGTTGCTAGCTGGCGTTATTGTTGCTGTAGCAATAAATGCCTGTTTGTGTTACCCAATGTGTCGTTCCTTTGTTCCCTCAGAGCAAGGCCCGCCGTGGTCGGCGTGCGCTCGGTAGCGTAAGCGATCATGGGGTGGGGTTCGGCGGTTTTTAACTGGGTCAACCGCAGTTAAACGGGGGAAAACGTATTTATCTCCCCGAATAAAGCTGCCGAACGTATTTATCTCCATAAGCTGCCAAACGCAAGCACTATAACAATTTCTCCTGCTTCTTCTGGGTTAGTTCTCGGGGGTAATTTTATAATTGGAGGGGTATGCGGGGTGCATGCAACCGCTGCGGCTCAGTGCTGGTCGCATGCAGTGTCTACCCATACGGCATTCTGTTCGTCGCCGTATCGCTCATGAAGGGCCGCTGCCCTGGCTTCTGGTCGCTCGCGGTTTCGGTCGGGGTGATGTTACGAGGTAGGGGTCGAATGCGTAGGCTTTGACGAATTTCTTTGGGGAGAGCTTTTAGGGAGTTAAGATTAACGGGGATGCGAATTTACCCGGCTTCGCTTCCACCCGGCCGGCATTTGCCACTCCAAACATGGGAGGACTGGGAGACCTCACTACGCTCCACGGATCCGGCAAAACAGAATATCGTCGCAGTCGCGCTGCCAGCGTCATGGACCTTTTAGGCATGAGCGTTTGAGTGTGGTGGGGTCGTGCGGGGACCCAGGGGACCTGGGAGGCGCGAATTCCTCTGCACAATAAGCTTTTCTCTGTATCTTTCCCTCTTTTAACCAGTGTTAACTTTCACAGAATTGTTATACCCATACACTGACCCCTTCTAGATATACTCTGTCAGCTCCGTGCAAATTTTGCTTCACACGAAACACTGTTGCTATTTCTCCAGTGTGTTAGCATTACTTCGGTGTATTCGATGTTCCTTTATTAGCCTACCATTGACGTTTAAATAAAACCAATATACAAACCTAATTTTGGTGGCATGCTCTCTTGCCTACACTCATGCGGAGGACACTACTACGCATGAATCTCCATGTGGCATTCGCCTGTGGTCACTAAATAATTTATAATCATATTTTTCTGTCATGCTGTTCCGGTTTCTACAGCCGACTGATGTCTGACGTCAGAGTGGTCATGTCATCTGAGGCATGAAAAAAGCGCGATTTAATAGCTGCTTCATCGTTTTAATTCACTACAGTGCTGCAGCTAGCCTTCCTCAAGCGCCACAATGAAAACGAATGTGGAAGCACCGATTGTATTGCAGTTTTTCATGCCACAGGTGACCTATAACCACACGTTGATGGCACAGTCATCGCTCGGCCATTGAAACCGATACGGCACGAGAAGGAAAATTGATTATAAATTATTTAGTGGTCGTAAGAGAATACCAGATGGTAATCCGTGTATGATAATGCATTAGGCATCATTACAAAGAAGAAAGCACGCAACTAAATGTGAAGTGCCTATGCTCCTTTAATTTCCCGAGAACAAGTGAAGGGGAATGGTGGTCGTTACGGCATAGATAACGGAAGCCAACAGCCACCCAAGCCAATTGGACCATTTGGGATGTCTTTTTTTAATTTGTTGTTTTTCATCAATGGGTGATTAATAAAAGTAAAAGAAAAAATGGCCTGGCTTAGCTAAGGTTAAGCCTAGGATGCGAAGCATAATCGATTTGTGAAAGGGTATAGCCTGGTGACACTTGGTTATTCTTGGTAATGCTTGGATACACTTGGTTTATGCTTGGTAATGCTTGGATATACTTGGTAATCGCCCCCTAGCGGGAGGAGCGGGAGTTAGCCTTGGTGGTCGCGGCCGCGCTAGGCTGGGCTATGGTTGAGCTAAGTAGTGTCCCTATTATGCTTCGCATAAAACAACCACATGCCGCCGGTGAGATCTGAACCAACGACCTCTGAATTTCGCGTCCGGTGCTCTACCAACTGAACTACGGCGACGGCTGTCAGATCTCCTGTTTTCGGGCGTATTTCATGTGTAGTGTAAGCTAACCTTGACAGTGTTCACCAGCGCCACCCTCGTCCATAGCGGTGTGGCGCGGGTGAGCACTCTCAAGGCTGGCTTACATTACACATAAAATACCCCTGAAAGCAGCACACCGCATAGCCGTCGCAGTAGCTCAGTTGGTAGAACACCGGGCGCGAAATTCAGGGGTCGTTGGTTCGTATTGCACCGGTGGCATGTGGTTGTTTTTTCTTCTACTTTTTTTTAGTCTTATGGGAGTTTCGGTGTACCGTATGCTTCCCTGGCCGGCGAGGCGCACCGTTGAGACGCAGGAAAGCGGACGCTTTCCTCCTTCCCCACGGGCGATCGAGTAGCCAGAAGGTCAGCTCGAGAGCGCTGCGCCGCCGCCTTCCTCAAATCGGTCGCAAGCGCCCACCGCCAGACGCCGCCGGAGCGGTCGCTGATTGGCCGAAAGTGACAACGGGCAAGGCAAGTGCGCCGAGGCCGAGACGACAGCGAGTCGTGACAGCGAGAGGACGTCAGGTAATTACCTCCCTTGTTCCCTCTTTGTTGTCGCCATCTTGCCCCGTCAGCCGCACGACCAAGCCAGACGGCAAGGGTCGCAGGTCAAGCAGCCAGAGATTTTGGGAGATCCCAATAAACGTTTGGGGGGCCCAGGGCAAAGCGTCCTGTTCCGTGTTGTGTTCTTATTTCGTATTCCCGCTGCGCCGCCGTGAGAACGGTCGCGCGTGGTGTGCGGTACCGGGAGCTCGGAGTTCGCGGCCGAGACCTCTAAGTAGGCTCAGTGACCTGGTAAGAACCTCCACAGTCTCACATCGATGAAAACCTACACATTAAAAAAAAGACATCCTGTATTCTCCTTGATTTTGGCGGCTCTTGGCTTCCGTCATATAATTTCCCGAGTTATTCAGCAGGACACTGCCCCGCAAATCGGAGATTGCAGAGGTTATCCCTACCGTCGCCTACCCTACCGTACCACACCCTATATTTACCATCAAGTATAATTATTTTCAATGTGGCGGCCCGCGTAATTCATGTAGGCTCGCAGATAACAACAAATAAATCTACCCCTTTCTCAAAGCATGTTCTAATCATTTTTTTTTGTTCTTTCATAAGGCTATAGCCAAATTACTGTGCCACCCTCCACCAATTCAACATGAATTTTCGAACATGTGGCCTGGACTGTCATTTGCTCCTGAGACCGTTGGCCACTGGGTCTCGGGACCTAGCTGTGCAGTGTGTTTGCAGCGATACTAGCGTGGCCTCGAGCCCAGCGCCAAAAGTTCTGCGGAGTTAATGTCTGCTCAAGCCATACGCCCAAGCATTTCTGCTACGTTACGTAAAGTTCTTCCTGCGACGTCTACTCATGCTTCTTTCAACGTCCTGCCTGCGCACAGGCGGAATCACTGCTAATATCGAACCAAATTACGTTTAGTAGTCTATGAAAGACCTATGTAGGGACTGACCTATGTAGGAAAACCTGATTGATGACACGAATACAGTTTGTTGTCGCGTACCGTTTTCAAAACCAGCCTGTTCATCGAATCGATACATGGCTAACGCGCTTCTCTATTAGCGACTAGCATTTTTTTTTCTAGGCAGTAGACAGTAACGCCAATCGGTGTGCAACTTTCAGTTCATCTAATCGACCTATAACCTAATACGTCTTCGAAATCAACCTCGTGAATACGAACTACATCAGAGGCATTGACGCAGGTTACAGTATTCGCGCGCTGAAGCTGCCGATTACAGACGGCTAGGAAACCATACCGAGCAATTCTGGACAAAAGCATTTTTGAGCGGGAAGTAACGGTTTATGAAAGCAATTTTTTTCATATAACGTAAGATTTCACCATAGCAATCAATACATCCGCAGGTAACCCGACGGAAGTCTTGTATTTTTTTTCTATTCACGTTTACGCTATCGTCAAAAAAATATTGCCCATTGGTGTTCTATGGCAGTCGTAAGTGTTCGACGCGATCGATTGAAGAACTATAGAAGAAAAATTTTGTTACATATCAAAATAGTGGTCCAAAACCTTCAGTATTTCGATAACAGTGTCTTACAACCTTCGAATTTAAAAAAATTTTTGCCAGAGAAATCTGAACATGCCTCGTTTTGTTCACTTTTCGAGTTCTTTTTCCGGGCTCTACTCACAAATCGCGTTGCGTATAAGGCGGAGTGCTCACGAGTGCACGCGTTCAGTTCAAGGTGAATTCTCTTTGAAGCGCGCGTGTGCCCTTACCTTAGGCGTGAAGGAGATGCTCACGCTGAGACCACTCTCGCTCTCCTGTTGGGGCCTGTGGGTCCGAAAGAGGGGAATGTTCAAGCAAGGCGGCCACTGGGGAAGGCTTTTTCCTCACTGCGCTCATTAACGCATGAAAATGCGGAATAGTTCGTCCCACATGACTGCCGTGTACAGCACAACGGGGACAGGGTAAAGGCACGCTACCTTTCCCCTCCTTGAAAATCCACTTTGCTATCCAAACAGACCATCGGTAGCTGGCTCTCCGCATTATGTGTCCTGGTCATCTCCCACTGAATTCAGCTATATAGGATACCATTTATTCGCGTTTAGTTTTTAACGCACCCTTCTGCACCACTGTCTTTTAACGTTACAGCTAGAGTTTTCCTTCTTAGAGCTCGCTGCGTTGTCCTCACTCTAATTTTAAGCTTTTTTGCTCGTGTCATAGAATTGAGCTTCCTTAGGAACCAGCCAATGTGTGTTGTAACGCCATTGAGAGCTTCTTCGGCCCGAGCAGGATATACAGTGCTCCTGTTTGTGCGTCTGTGCTTCTGTGTGATACGGTATACGGTTTAGGGTGGTTTAACGTCCCAAAGCGACTCAGGCCATGAGAGACGCGATACGGTATACCATGAAAAGGACGCGCGATATTCACGAAACATAACGCGCTGCTGTCAGCGAACCGCTCGCACAATGTGCATCTTCCGGACTTCTCAGAATCAAAGCAGCTAATTATAGCGCTGAAACACTGTGAATGGCACGTGAGGAAGTAAGTATACAGCGAAAAAAAAAATCGGCACCAGCGTTGGTCAACCGACGTGGCCTTTAGTTTAGCTGTAATGTGCACCAAAATCTTTGAAACGGGCTGTCCCGGCCGATGTTGCTAGATACACCTCCCCCGACTGCTACAACTCTCTGGTGCCTGGGGTGAACGGAAAGCGTCAACAAGAAGGGTACCACCAGTGGTTCCTCGTCGCTGTGTGGCTGGAAACCGTCGCTGTTCTCCCGTTTCCTGGAACCGGCACCGCTCATTTAGGTAGGATGGATCATGGTAGCCGACTCACCAGCACCGCGCCCAACCAGAGCACCGCCGCCGCGACTGCGCATGGGGGATGAGAGGCAATAATAATAATAAAAATAATAATAATAATAATAATAATAATAATAATAATAATAATAATAATAATAATAATAATAATAATAATAATAATAATAATAATAATAATAATAATAATAATAATTGATTTTTGGGAAAGGAAATGGCGCAGTATCTGTCTCATATATCGTTGGACACCTGAACCGCGCCGTAAGGGAAGGAATAAAGGAGGGACTGAGAGAAGGAGGGAAGATGCCGTAGTGGAGGGCTCCGGAATAATTTCGACCACCTGGGGATCTTTAACGCGCACTGACAGAACCTCGATGCAGTTTGAGAAATAGTGGTTACCGCGGTTGGATAAGGACAAAAAATGGCGGGAGGGTCATACTAATGAAAGGAAGAAAAAACCGCTCGACGGAGCATTACCTTATGCAGCCGCCTTTCCGAAATCAAACTCTCTTGAAGCCGTTCCTTTTCATCGATGCGGAAAAGAAAGTCCTTGTGCACGACGGGATTCGAACCACCATCCTCCCGTTCCGCAGCCGAGCGTGCTAACGACTACGCTACTTCCTGCCAACGTATGCGAAGCTTTTCTTGCCCACACTAATATACGTCTAGCGTAAGCACGGCCAGGGACACTTTAATGTTCATTTTTTTACAGTCCCACAATAATTCTTGCCTAGCGTAAGGACGCTGCAGTGTTTGCGGAAAGGCGTCGAATCATACGGATGCCTCCCAAACGCCCTCCAGTGTCTCCAGCATTTAAGATTCGCTAACAATTGTGTACTTAATCAACATCTTAACCACACATCAGCGATACAAGCAGCAACACCGCGCTAAAGGCTTTCGCCTCACCGCACTTTAGGTCAACAAAGTGCCCCCTGAATTTTTCTTTGACTCAGGCTTCAGAACTGTCACGCGATGCCCGCTCCTGTTCTTTTATTTCCTGATATGGCTGCAGTCATTTCCTACCTGAGCACAGGCACACGGCTCCCAAGAAATATTGTGCAGCTCCTTCAGATACTTGAAGCGAAAAATATTGAATGTGAGTATGGTCTTGCGTTGTCGCATGCACTCGCACTACACCGCTACATGGCAATACAGCATTACTAAGACTTGTGGCCTACGGCGCATCAATGGGAGAAGTCGCGTTTTTTTTTTTCACGAGAAATTAATCGCACAGACAAGGGACCACATTTTTTCTCAGGATTTAGGTTCCAAGGAGCCTCGCGCACACTTAAAAGCGGTGGCGACTATAGTTTCATCACCCAACATTTGTTCCAACGTCATTCAAAGTTTAAACAGTGGCCGTGCGTTGTGAGGCGATCAAAACTTATTGCCGTTTTGGGTGACAAAAGAGGTTGACGGGCAATTATATGGTGCGGTGCCACAAATCTGCATTAGAGTAGTTTCGCATCTTTTTACATTTTCGCTTTTACATTGATCGCTTCCCCAACCCGTCATCCCGTCGCTTCTTCGGTAGGTTCTGCGTGCTCTTCTTGTGGGTATAGGCTCCTGAGGGGTAGAGGTTGGGTGGAGGGTGCATAAGAATTCACTGCCCAGGAGTTGCATCCGTCACCAGTAGTGCCACCACCCTTTGCCAAATTAACAGGCCAAAGCGCACAAGACCGCAGAGGACGCAGAGAGTCCATACAGCCACCCACTGATCGTTGCCACTACCTATATTTATTGTTATTACCGTTAAAGAGAAAACTCGCTAATGCTGCCTGGCTTCTGAGAACAAATTAACGCAGCCGCATGACTGCTTGAATGCACCATTAGTACTGACTGCTCGAAAACTATGAACGTGAAAACAAAACAGGCCGTATAACAACTGTGACGTGAAATCTTATATCAAAACAGTTATATGCATACACGTTGCAATGCATTACGAATAAGTTCAGTTTCTTGCAGGGTTGTCGCAGCTGTAATGCCAATAAATGGCCCCAACCCCATTTCAGTGTGGGGCGTGCTGGCCTGGATGTTTTACGGCGGATGAAACATCCAAGCATGTATGTACCAAGTCAGTCACCACAGCTTCTCACTCGCTCACATCAGTTAAACAAGAAAATGCGAGGCACCTGTAGCTAGATAACAGGGTGAACGAAATATTAACTAGCGAAGCGAGAAACCTAAGACTGTTTAGCGCCAGTGAAAAGACGGTGGTTTGCTAAGGTCTCGTCGTTATTGCGTAATCTGGTTGAGCAGCTCTCTCTGCCGCTCAGGCGTACGTGGTCAGAGAGTATGCTCTTACAGCTCGGCGGAAAGACTTGCGCAGGGAAGGCGCGTCGCCGCATTGCGTATGTTAGTGTACAGGTTGTGAGAGGCATCGAAGTTAACGAGTAATGGTACTCTAGTTGAAAGCTGTAACTCGAGGCCTATACTGGTTGGGTGCTGTCTTGAAGAAACAGGGTCGCTATAGCGGTGTGGCATTAATCAGCTGCCAACCAGGGAGACAAAAGATAGTTCCCCAGCTAATCCACGTGAAAATCGCAGAAGGATTCTGCGACGTCTGAAGGGTTCGCCTACTTACCAGGATCGCACGGCCCAGCGAACAGGGACAGTCGGCGCGCACGAGCCTGGCCCTGCAGCAACTTCATCTTCTACCCCGGAAGCGTTGTTTCACAATAATGGCGCTTTGCTTGCATTCTTCTGATATATCACTTCTTAAGATGTATCTGCATGCCATGCAAATTCATCTGAACAACTAAGCTTCACCGCCACGGACACCATCCCCACGGGATTTTTTCCTTATTCCGTGACCGCTGGGCTTGCTCATTAAAGCCAAGAAACAGTGCTTGCTTGCGTACGTGTCGCCTCATTTAAGCGTGGATATTTTTTTATATATCCAAGCCTAAATGCTATGACAAAGATGAAATATTTTTTTAATCGCCTCTGTTTTTCGTAGTGCGAAACAAAGGGTTGGCTGACGCGTTTCCCCGATATTTTTAGAATGAAGAATCTCTCACACGTATTTACCGCAATTACTGCAGAGGACAACGGTATTCCCAAAAGACAGGCTTGCAGCGAACCTTGTTATCATACTTTGCACAGGGCTCATCCATGTGTGAATACGTACGTCGAATCTGACAACGCTTTCTTGTGCTTTTTTTAGGCTAAGTCAGGGCTTAAAGTCTGGCTCCATCAGAGGGGGGTTCCTGGTGATTCGAGCACAGGTGGAGAGGGTAATATAGGAAGAGAGAGAAAGCGGCTGGCAGCTTGTCTTACGCATAGTTTTTATACAAAGGGGAGAAATAAATTTAAGGGTGGTTTTTTCTTGCTCAGTTTATAACACAGTTTTACACAAAGTGCACGAAGAAGTAATCAGTTTATGACACAGACCTTAAACAAGCGATCTCCCGCTCTGCCAGAGTGCTCTATGGTATCTGAAGTAAAACATCGTCCAGTTAAACAAAGCGTCGGTAATCGCTGTGTGCACATTCCGATTAGCCAATACCTAAAGACAATGAAGGCAAGGGAGGGTCTCAGACCCCTCGTCAATATTGTAGGGTGGTCTGAGACACTCCGAGACCCCCCTGACTTTAAGCCCTGGGCTAAGTGTTATACGGGCAACCATGAATTCTACCAGGGGGCAGTGCGACAGTGTTGTAGTGGTGTGTGTGTGATCCGGACTAGGCCTCTCAATACGATGTTTGGAGTACGTGCGCGTCTTACTCTAAACCGGTGTTGAATAAAAACAAAATACGAATATTGTACAATATTCTCGTAAAAGATGTATCATGCATAATACGTGCTCCATTCCAAGTATCGAACATTTCTCCTTTGCTCATGTTCGCTACCAATGATCACTGTGCGACATACAAGTAGAATGATAGTATATGCTTCACATGAAGTTGGCGGGCAGGAAGCCAATAAGAAAGATACTGGTACACTGCTGTTTAGTCGACATCGGCATGCGTATTACATAAATTTCAAACTACAGCATAACTTGTTTTAAGACAATCTATACAACGTGACAGTGAGGTGCTTACAACTGCATTTAAAGTGTAATGCACAGTTATGACCATCTGAACTTGCAGCCCTTATGCATGCAGAATTTTAAGATAAATTATTTCTGAAGCACCACACTATTTATTGAAAGAGAGAGAGAGAGAGAACTTGTGTTTTGTTTTGTTTCAAAACACTGTAGCTCTACGTTGTTTCATTTCAATAAATAGCATGGAAGTATAGATTTAGATTTATTCACATCATAGATATGGTTAGGTTCGGCTAAAGAGTGATCATTGATCACTTGAGGGACCCCCGGGCCCACTTTTTACAACGTATACAGCATTAATTACAGAGCGTTTGGAAGATTTTTCAGTGGTTTCATTTCATTTTCATTTATTTACCCGAAGGGCCCTTTCGGGCATTACATAGTAAAACAACTAAATAACAATAGTAGTACATGCACATAGCAAAAATTGCACTTACAAGGTACTCATAGGATATATAACAGGAAAAAAATGTAGGAAGAACTCAAAATTATTTTGAAACCTGAGTAAATATTTTGAAACGCTTTCTACGCAATATAAAACATATTCTTACTAAAACATGCATACATGCATATAACATACACTTTCTCAATGCAGCAACAATTCTTTCATGATAAAGCATCGCAAATTTCTCGCAGCCCACTTTTTTCCATAACAATGTTTATTGATAATGGGTGATTCAAGACTATGAAACGGATACACTATACCATGATACGCTATACTGAAATTTGTAACACCAACGATGTTCGCTTTCAAAGTGTCCTTAATGAAAATTCTTAAGCAGTGCCTGCAATATGGCTCAGCATAAATGATCTACGTTACGTGTATGATCGGGAAAGGCATTTATTTATGGATACTGCGACCTTGTGTACGAGGTCATAGCAAGGGCATTGCAGGACAATACGTGTAGACAAACCTTCAACAATATCATTGAGAAATATAAAAAATGATAGCGGGGAACGCCAGAATCGACAGGAACTGATCCGGGCAGACTTCATGAAGTGCTATACGAACTGACGGCGATTAGACAGGTAGATCGAACTCATGCTAGTAATTTTTCATTTGCTTCTGAATTTTTTCTTTAGTGTGAAGGCTGATCTGCTAACTTATTTCGCCGGACTGCCTCGGATGCTCTGGTTTCGCTAATGCACTAATAAACTACGCGTGGCGATTGGTACCACAGGACATTGTTTTCAAGATTGTACTAACTAGTAGCCCGACAACGGCCCATCTAAGTGAGCAATCAGAAGCCTAGAAACATTTAACCTTAAGTTATATAGACTACGATTTCACACCTAACCTTAAGCCACTTTCTTAAGACGTAGTGTTAGGAAAACCCCATAAAAATATTCGCACATTCTCGTGAGCGCGAATAAGGGTCTTTTCGCAGTCACTGAAGTGCTATAACTCTGCAAACAAGTACGATCCAGAAAAATAGCATTACGCGGTAGGATATTAAAAAATGAGAGCTGATTCGATTCTCCTCGCAAATCCTACATGAAACCGTAACCTTAAATATTTCATCAAATGCAGTTTTACACAAATGTTCGTTTTCTCGACGACCATTTCACCGAACTGCTTGCATTTGCCATAAAAAAAAAGCGTCTCTGCCTTCCTCCTTTGTGTATAGCAATTCCATGCTCACTTCCTTTTTCACTGCCTAACCTAACTGAATCTGGTCCCGGTAAGGCCTAGCTGACCTGCGCATCTTCGGTACCTACTAATTTTTTGCCGTGCTACAGCTCTAAACGAATGATACAAATAGATACCAGCAAGACTATTATATGCGCTACTTGGTTTATAAAGGCAATGAAGCTAACCCAGTATTTTGTTTTCTTCGTTTTCTCCGGCCACTTCGCATTTATGCTAATATGTGTTGGTGCAAATAGAAACTGTTGTGTTTAAGCCAGCTTCCTTATGTGCACGGAATTTGCACATAAAATGGCTGTCAAGTACTAAAAAATGCATTAACGCTTCAATATTCCTACACAGCAAAATTCGTGAAACAGCCTTTGATGAACGATAAACTTTCCGAACCCGCAGCGGTTTCGGTAGGTCGCATAGCGCGAGCGCTTCCGCTCGAGTAGCAACCCAGGTGCAAACCAACGTTCCTAACCCACGTTTAGAGTAGACACTTACCCGCTTGTGCACCATATAACCTAACAAAAATACAGAGAGCGAGACAAGCAACACGCCGGTCGAAAACCGGTCACCAACCTCAGGAGAGGGGAAGTGGTCTCGATACAGTTGCTTGCAACAAATTTTCCCCCAGCAGAGTTCCCTCGTCGGGATGGGTTATCCAGAGCTACAGACAGACCAGTCCATTGTTCACGAAAACAAACGGGAGAACTCATTTCATCTTCTCTTGTTCTCCTTTTTAGTAAAACAGTTTCTTCAAGCGTTGTTCCGATTTGGACTGCTTTGCTGACCCCTTTTAACTTGTGCGGTACGCGTCTACTTCCATGCAGGGCACAATCTGTTGCACTGCTGCTTGCCGGAAATGGGCTCAGGCTATAGACTTCCTGCAGAGCTTGCCGGGCTTGGGCCGTGCTAAAAAAAGCGTTAATCTAACTGGCTACGGCCAGGCCCCGACTTAGAGTCATAGTCCCGGTCGGACCTCAGCCTCAGAACGAGTCCCGCACAGTTCTCTAACTCACACTCTAGGTCCGAGGGAAGAAAGACATGCCAACACACTCTTAAAAACACATGGGACATTGCAACACGGTGTGAAAAGCACAATCGTGGACGATGCTGTCCAGTCTGTCGTCACTTCTTCTTGAGCGCGAATATCTGTCCGTCGCACTTGAGCCGGTAGTCCTGGACCTTCTTGCGGACCACGATCTCCATGCGGAACTGGCGGCACAGCGACTGCAGGGTGCCCGTGAAGCGGGTCTCCAGGAACTGCTCCGACTTGCTCTCGTAGTGGTCCAGAGTGCGGTGGATCCACATCAGCCGGCCGTTGGCTGCGCATTCGAAAGTGATCGTCCACGGCACAGCTAAATCACAAAATGTTATCATCTTAGTGATATCAGTCATCATCCTCGTCATAAGTCGAGAAAAGCAGAGAAAGAATAACTTATATTCGGCGCCCAGTCTACTCTAGCCATGTCTTTACCACTCATCCCTCAAAGCGTCTAGATCAGACGAGGCAGTCAGATGGCTCGGAGTTGCGTCTTGATGCGAGCTGCAGGTCTCCTAGAAGGTAGGCTTCAAGTACTGAACGAGCTGGGGTGACGTACGTGTTGGATATAATGGTCGTGAGGAAAGGACACTGCCATACTGTTTGTTTCAAGGGTAACTCACGCTACAGTAGTAGAAGGGGCTAAGCCATGACACCCGGTGTCATAAGTTTACTGGGCACGCGTGTCGCGAGAAAGGTGAATTCGTCCCAGCCATTGCATGCAACCTGAAATCAAACTGTATAGGCCCCTGCTCCAGGGCGTGAAGGCAATAGACTGCATGTCAATCTCGGTATGTGCTCCAAGGCGAAACGATAATAGCCTCATTCAGTAAGCCTTACGTGAGCCCCATAAACTTTTGACGCCTTCTATACATAGTGTGCTTACAAAGGGGTTGCAGTGCCTCCTTTATGCGACTAAGTCCAATACAGAGCAAAGGTCTTGCCCAGTTACTACAGACTAACTCGTCTTGTGCCATCTACGCCACCTCATCCCAGCAAATATTACAAGCTCTTCGACCTGCTATCTATGCCACAGATTTTTTGGCATCCTCTGCTGCCTTACAGACCTCAACACCGTCTTTTCCAGATATTGCAGTGGTAATAGTTATGTAGGTCCCCTTTGGTGTAAGCGAGAAGTTTCAGTGACGGAGATGAAGAATGCACAAACATTGAAAGTACCCATGAGGAGCATCGGCATGGATAGAACCGGCGGACATCCTGGTGCATATGCACGGATGCTGAATGCAGTTGGGTGTGGCGAGGGGAAGACACACTGTAAATACGAGAAGCAGAAGTATCTGCCGGAATGCTTAAAGAGCAACACTCACGCTTCAGGAGCCTGGCCACTTCGGGCAGTGCATCTGGCATGATGTGCCCAGGCATCAGGCAGCCGCAGAGCGCCACTACGTCGTACTCGCCTGCAAGGAGGAAAAGTAAATTGACATGGTTGTTACCACTGCGTAGTGCGAGATTCGGCGGCAGCTTTTAAGATATTGATATTTTACCATACGTTGAGGTAGAGAATATGACAGCGACTTCACATTTGTATAGTTCTGGAGCACTCTTAAGGCGAAAGCCTTTAATGGCTCATGCTTCCGGTCGAGATCCTGTCCGTCCGTTACATCGCCAACCGGAAGTCACGACAACGGAAGTGACGTCACGCCCACATTTTGACCCTGGCCGATTTGCACCAAAATCGACGTCCAGTCTAATTCGACTACGGCGAACACCATGGTGATCGCCAAAATTGGCCCGGGTCACCCCCGAAATTTGACCTTGGCCTATTTGCACAAAAATCGACGTATAGCCTAATTCGACTATGCCAAACACCATGGTGACCCCCAAATTTGGCCCGGGTCCACCCCGAAATTTGACTTTGGCAGATTTGCACCAAAATCGACGTCCAGTCTAATTCGACCACGGCGAATACCTAGATGACCCCCGAATTTGGCCCGGGTCACCCTCAAATCGGCCCACCCACCCCCTAAATTAGACCTTGGCCGAAGGCTTTCGCCTCGCGCACTTTAGATCGCTAAAGTGGCCCCTGAATTTTTTTTTAAGTTTTCCCCACATGCTTACGGATAGCATGGTGGCGCGAGCACCTAGAGCGACGCCACCGATGACCACCTCCTCGGGCGGCGCGTTTCGCAGGATCTGTCGCTAATGGACGTCGTTTCTTCGTCAGGAGTGCGGTACTGTTCTACTAAGTCTTTCCCGATAACCTTCGCATGAGACCTACCGCCTCAAACCTGTCTGCATTTTTGTGTTCGTCCCAGTCTTTTCGCACTGCACCCCCCCCCCCCCCTCGCTATGCTGTCAGTTACCGTCTAACCTATCCATAGACGAACCGCCGATGCGACGGCTCCACTCGCACTTCCGAGTTTTTGTCTCACAGTGCAGTCCTTGAAAACTCACAAACGTCCATTCCCAATTCCTCCCTCATTTATGCAATATTCACGCCGACATACATTAATATGCGTTCAACTAATGCTTCCTTCAGGATAGGAATGTTCACGGTATGGTGGGTGGTACAGCGCCGAGGGAACCGCAAAACTTTTGGTTTGAATAACGCGCTACACACTAACATAACGACAACCGGAACGGAGGACACAGGACAGGTTGTCGTTTTGTTAGTGTGTAGCGCGTTATTCAAACCAAATGTACAACCAACTAGCCCACACTGCTGCCTTGCTTACGCAAAACTTTGCCAAACGGGACTTTGTTGCCGAGAATGGTGTCATTACAACGTCAGCACAACGTTGCGAGTGGTACAGTCAAGGCGGCCTGCTGCTCACCGTCCTTGAGAGGCAGCTTGCCGCTTTTAGAGACCCTCTCGATGAAGCGTCGCCTGTAGATGTTCTTCTTTATTGCCTCCGCCATCATCCCGTCGCTGTAGTCCAGTCCGTCGATGTAGCTGTACCCGAGGTTTTTCAGCTTCCGAAGAGGGAGAGAACGACACGGTCAATGATCGGTCGAGAGAGACCTGCCCTCTGGGCTGTGAGCAACCTAGTGTCTCGATAGCAATTAACCTAAATGGCATTACAGTGCACGTCAGGAACTAACCGATGCTGTCTGGTGTCACGAAATTCACTGATAGGACAAGAGAGTACGGCATCGCAAGGTCAAGTGACCTCAAAGGAGGTATGACGTCACAAGATCACGTGACCCTAAAGGAGCCAACCACAACCCAGAATTAAGTGCTTGAGTTTGGCAACGAATGTAAAATAATCGCGGTCAAAAATCAGAAAACAGCGTGATATGTACGAATGTTGACACCATCAGAGCATAGCAAATACCTGCCACTGCAGCTAACAGTCTGAATATGTTGCTTGATGAACCAATAATTGCAACGAAACTCACACAAGCACACACATAAATCACAACAGAAGCTGCAACAAATGAGAAATCTAAGGCTATCGCGTTCCACTCTTAGGGTGGCTGAAGCGTCCCCCATAGTCTTCTTTTTTTTCTTTCATAGAGTACCATTCTGGCGATACCACAGTCCTCGGATACTTTCCTGTCATGAAGCTCGAAACTTGACTTCAATAAAGCAACAGCCGTTAAAGTATACAAATATAAAACCGGCACTTTGCGAATTCCAAGGCAAGCCACAGTTACGGAATCGACGGCACCGTGAAGTCCTTTTTACTGAGCATTTTGATCTACAGATGCATACTTCCACTCCTAGGAGTCCGGTTCCGCATCCAACATCTATGATGACTGCGTCTTTCTTGACCTGGAGCTCCTGGTTGATGAAATGCGCCATGATGTTCGGGGCCTTGTACTTTTGAAGTGCCATGTCCTGAGCAAAGACGCGGGTCCCAATCAGGTGTTAGAGATAAAGCGAAACTAGCGCACACTGTGTCAGGAATTGTAAGCGTCTTAGGTAGATGGAAATGTACAGAAACTGCCACTTTTGCCAATTCATAAAAAGGAATTGAGGTTTTTACGTTCCGACGCTACATCCTGGGCTATGAACGACGAGACAGGAGACGACTCCAAATTAACTGTTTAGCCCACAAGTCATTTCCGCACAGGCACTGTACAAAATTTTCAATTTTTTTTTACTTGCCCCCTTTTTCTCATGTCATGGTAATTCTGAAAATATAATGTTTGACTGCTTCCTGATTGCACTGAACACTAAAAAAAATAAAATAAAAACGTGTTTTTATAGCTTTCTTTCTATGCATGCAGTAGTTGTGAGACCGCGAGTTCTGAAATGCGAAGTATTTGGACAGACGGTCAGCAACAAAATGCCAGGTGCCCCTAGACGGTGCTTAGTACTACCCAAAACAAGGTTCCCAGGCACAAGCGCTGCCTAGCGCATCGTCTTCGTCTTTGTCGTCATTCTGGTCATCGTCGGAGTTCATTTCGAATTAACCTAGTACGTATGCAAGTTTCACTCAGGGCGAGATATTCCATGTCTTCATCGTCACACTGTCCAAACCACTGCACGAAACAGATCGTTTCCAGTTAACATCCTCACCGCAGGCAATATGCAAGTCCTAAATCATCTTTGCCACACAAGATGCGTGCACCAAAGGCCAAACAATATTTTCTTCGACTTCTGCTGGCCTCTAGCGTAAAAGAGCAAACGATCCAATGGAGAATCCTTCTTGTCTTTAGCGGCTAAATAAATACACTATCGGGCTGGACGAGCATGACTCGTCATTGGCGACTTTGGTTCAACGTTCCATGACGAGTACAGCTCGTGCTTGGGGTTTCAACGGCTAAAGTCGACTCATGCGGCTCCTTCATGACGTGCACTGAATCCGCGGCCCACAATCGCTCTCGCGTTTTCGTAGAAATGTGGCTACCGTGACTGGCATCGAGCCCGGAACTTCGAACTCAGCGTCAGAAGGCCGCGCAGCCACGGAGCAGCAACGGCTGCTCCGCCGTTACCAGAGTTCTATAAGAAGCTCTACAGCCTCGGAGCCCTTCTTGAAGCTTAATACGGAGATGATCGCCGCCGCACCGGTCAGTTGACGCAAGGAAAAAAATTTAATACGCTCGCACTATGCTGAGTAGTTTTCGAAACTCAGAAAGAACAAGCGTAAACGTTTTCTTCTTTTAATCTGTCCGTTTAACTCCTTTCATACTCCCTTCTCTTAAAGGTGCAGCTCAGGCGTCCGCCTCCTGTAAGTTGCACAAGAAAAAAAGTGTCGATAGAAAGCTATTCTGACCTCCACGCCCTCTTTTTTGCTAGGCCATTCATTTGAACGCCGTTTCTGCTATTCACAGCAGCGCGGGCTGGGCAATATTATTTTTCTTTCTTTTTCTCTGCCCACATTAATATATGTCCACAGCAGCCAAACCAATTTGTTTTAATGCCTAGGGATTTTCTGTTCCACTACATCTATACTGACACCTAGCATGGAGGAAGTGAGCTCGCATTGCCTAACGGTAGGCATATCTTCCATTTCAGGGCAAAGAAAATGACGGTGTATGCAAGGTCCATGACGCAACATCACCATGCTGTTCGATAGCTGCTCCAGTCACATGAGAAGAACCTGTGAATTTTTCCAAGTAAATACTGCGCGCAACAGACTTTATCAGCGGGCTGTCGGGGCGATTAGCGCCTGTTTGCTCAACGGGTTGACAGGTCTTCCAACACTGCATCAAAAACAAACCCGTTAGGGCTAAGTTAATGGGATATGTGGTCCGATACAGGAGGTAGTGCACCATTGCGACAAAAATGAAGCCAGCTCCGAGAACTTCACGGCAGAGAGATGTCTGTTCTCGGGAGACATGGTATACAGCGCTTAATTAGCCAATCCATGCTAACGAAGCCTAAAGTTCATCGGTGCTCAAGAGACGCCATCTTCGCCGTAAAACGAATTACTCCACATCGTCAGCCATGTGCGACTATCGGACGGCTAGACCTAATAAGCTCCACTTCTCTGGACGAAGCTCGTGTTGCTTTTAGGTAAAGCTCTCCAAATTTTTTAGAATTGTCAGGACAGCGTCGACAAGACGGCAGTACAACGTCGCATGCAGGGCAGCAGTGGCAGGACCGACGCAACGTCTACTTCTAGTTCTCTGTCAGCACAAAAACGAGCAGATGACGCTGGCAAGCTCTGACTAAAATACCGACTATTAGGGTGAGCTGGTAAGACACGTACGACATGGAAAGCGCTGAAGAGGACAGCCCTCTGTGCGCATGCGCGTGCTTTAGTCTGTTTACCACTGCGATCTTGCACGGGACGCTAAAAACATTACTAACAAAAATGAAGAGCTGTGCGTGTGTCTCGAAAATAAAAAGGTGACCATAGAATATGTCCCCTGTTTGGGTCACATGACTAATTGGCCGGGGCACAAGAAGCTACCACTATCAACACTACGTCCCCGATGAAGGCAACACGTCTGGAAGCGTCACTACGATTTCGCAGTCATAAACCACGGCTATTAGCCTCATGCACGTTAGCTTGCCGCTTATTCTTGATGATCAATTTCCAAACCCTTGAGTGTTTCTTGTTTTAAGGCTTGCGTCTGTAGCGCGCACGACTGCTATAGTCGGATACAACTCAAGCACGAACCCGCAGATGCCACTCAGAGGATGCTCGCCAGCCAATGGCGTCGACCGATTTCCATGAAGCCGTGCTTCTTTACCGTTCATCTGCCACCCCTGAGATTGTGCACGCTAACAAGTGCACGGTGAATTGTCAGTGGGGAAAAGGGGAGAATCGGTTGACGCCATTGGCTGGAGGGGCTCCTTTTAAGGACATTTGTCGCTTCCTTCTTGAGTTGCATCCGACTGTAGAAGCGTTTCTAGAATGCCCAGTTAAATGCTTCGACCACTGCAGACTCATTAGTTCACGGTGCAAAGTGAAGGGGATACCCACCTCTTCGTAGTTGCTCGCCCAGTTGTTGTAGATGGCCTTGGTCTCCTCGGGAGAGCGGTCGTCAACGACGAAATCGGCAACGTCCGACCGGTCGAGGGAGCTGGTGGAAGGCTTCTTCGCCATGCCGGAAATGAACCTGCGACTGCAGAGCAATGCCACAACACCGCAGAATTGGTCGTCGTGAATGACACAATGTGCATACGCACATCCTGTGAAGGGGCGAGTGTCACTTAGGGAATTTGGCCCCCATCGATATATTACAGCGTCCTAATTACCGATAATTATCTGAAACAAAAAGATTTTATCAGGCATAGAAAATGTCAAAATTAAACTACAGTTACAGTACAGCACCACAGGTTATTTTCCCAAGCAAACTGCGGTGCGTCAATCCTTTTTTTGTCTGGGCGCGGATTCCTGATGCAGTCTACACGCCATTCGCATGCAAACGGATCACAGAGTCCTTTTGGGCCTTGAGGTCATGAATTTCAAACAAGTGGCGGAAAAAAAATGTTTCATTTTAATTGTATTTTTCTCTGTAGTGAAAGCAGCCTTTGCAGAAAAAGCATCACCATAGCGAGAAAGATCTTTAGAATAAAATTTTAACGATAGCAAAAATGGTATGCAGTTGTCTTGAAAGTTGTCCTCAGAGTGTTCTCAGTACCTCCGCTCGCTGCAGCTGCCCATACAGCGCGAACGTGAAGAGACGACACACACCACGAATGACGTATACACTTCAGAGAAGCTGAAACTTTCTTTTTGAGAATTCGGCAAGCTTCAAGGGTTCGAATGTATGCAACTTGTATGTAAAGCGTTCAATTATCTTTTTTTTTTCACTGACATTTAAAATGGTGACGAAACCGTTGATGAAAGCCGAGACTATTACACCATGGCACTCGTGAGTTGTCACGACCCAGCTGGCGACAAGATGTTTGACCATCCGACGACCCCACAAGAAAGGGTGTCTCGCTGGGAAAGTGCCTGCGAAATTTTCTCACGCTTGGCTCGGTGGGAATGACCTCTTTGACTGGTTACTGGAGGACGCCCGGGGCAGCGACAGACGGTGGACAGGCGACAGAGGAAATAAAGGAACGGTGCCTTCAAGTAATTAGCCGCATCCTTCAGAAGCCGGCCCGACCGGAGAGAGCTCGCCGCAGTTAAGGCCCGCGGCGCCGCAAGGATCACATGTGTTTTTTGGGGGACAAGGAACCGCTTAAATTGCACACGCTTGGACCTCTGCAGGTTCCGCCTGATGTAGGGGCGGAACCTTAGGGGATTTAAGGAGCGTTGCTGTGTGCGAAAGGACGCTCTGGGCCCTGGCGTCAAGGCTCATCCAGGCGCTCAACGCATGAACTCGTAATTTTTGACTGTCTGCTCTTTCTTGAAAAATTAGCGATCACTTAGAGATCACTCAGATTAGAGAGGATGCGAAAGCGCTGACGCCTCCTCGACACTGATCGTTTTTTAAATTTGGCGCCACGGTTGTTTTCTCATTCACATGATTGACTGGTTATCGATTAACTCTGATTATACCCTCGTTTCATCCCGGCAACCATTTCGAGTTTTCAAATTTTGCGCCACGCTTCGTCCCCGCCCACTTACTATATACCCGTCCAGTCTGTTGACCCTTACATTACATTTTGCTGCTAATTTCCTAATTGCCTCTAATTTATTCTTTTTTTCTATCTCCTGGTTACGTATCGATCACTTATCACTGGTCACGTGGTTACCCATTTCGAGTTTTCAAACTTGGCGCCACGATTTGGCTCCGCTGTAGCTCCATCCACTTCCGGCGTTTTCAAATTTCGCGGCACTTTTTCTCTGGCCTTGCCCACATTTTGGACATTTTTGGCTCTAATTAACTTTTCATCCGATTTCGAAAATTTTTCTTCGGGCAGCGTCCTCACATCGTCCTCTTTCGATTACAACCACTCGTTTACACTACCTCACATGAGTTGCTCACAACTGCTGATAATAATTGGTTTTTGGGGAAAGGAAAAGGCGCAGTATCTGTCTCATATATCGTTGGACACCTGAACCGCGCCGTAAGGGAAGGGATAAAGGAGGGAGTAAAAGAAGAAAGGTACCGTAGTGGAGGGCTCCGGAATATTTTCGACCACCTGGGTATCTTTAACGTGCACTGACATCGCACAGCACACGGGCGCCTTAGCGTTTTTCCTCCATAAAAACGCAGCCGCCGCGGTCGGGTTCGAACCCGGGAACTCCGGATCATTAGGCGAGTGCCCTAACCACTGAGCAACCGCGACGTGGTCTCACAACTGCTGCTGCCAGCGAAAGCTTTACTAGGCTATGTCAGCGGGGATCGTGTCCGCAAAATGTTTCAGCAGCACCTGCCATAGCCTAGTAAAGCTTTCGCTTTAATATGCGAATAAGTTTCAGCAAAGTGGCACTAAACCCTCTTGTTTTTGTTTTCCCAAAGTGCAAGCTTCCATCTTTCCTCAGCCCGAAGGCCCGGACACGCTACCCAACGGAGCCCGGCTACGAGTTTGCCCGTGCGCCACGACAGTGTCTTCTCCGCACAAAGGCATGCTGTGCAGAGAATCCAGGTATTTACGTCATGTTCGGAACACGGCAGATTAATTGAATGCTTGGATTGAATTAACTGGATTAATTGAATGCGTGTAATTACATTCTAGTCGAAATCAAAAGGAAGACATGGGCTTGGGCTAGGCCTGCAATGCGAAGGCAAGACAATTCCGCTGGTCCTTAACGGAGTGGATTCCAAGAGATGGCAAGCGTAGCAGGGGGCGGCAGAAGATCAGGTGGGCGGACATGAGATTAAGAAGTTTGCGGGGATACGGTGGTCGCGGTTGGCAAAGGACAGGGCCAATTGGAGAGACATGGGAGAGGCATTTGCCCTGCAGTGGGCTTAGTCAGACTGACGACGATGATGATGATGATTAACGTCTGTATAGAAAGAAGACACTGTGCTAAGTTTGAATTTATATCTATGCAGGTATGGGTTGTCACCGACGAACTTATGTGACGCATGTGGGAAAGTTGAATCTTTAGACCATTTTCTCCTCTACTGCCCAAAGTTCGCACTTCAGAGAAAGATTTACCTGGAGGTCCCTCTCTCCAGGTTAGGGCTCCCTTTATCTTTGCCAGTATTATTATCGTTTGGAGCGAACGCCAATGGATTTGCATTGGGTTCTATTTGTGGGTTTCTCCACGATTACATAATTGCAACTGGTAGGTTGATGTGCTAATTCTTTTAAAGTTCTACGAGCTCTTCTTTTTCACCAAAATGCTGTCTGTTATTTAACTGTCAATATTGTACTCTTGTTTTTATTCATTGATTTTTCAAAATTCACGATTGGTGCTACATTTTTGTCATCATCTTCCATGGAAACTTCTTTGTTTATTCAACTACACCTTGGCCAATCCCCCCGCGTGGGTATGTGCCATATACCTGGGGTGAAGAAGAAGAAGAAAAAGAAGAAGAAAAAGAAAAAGAAGAAGAAGAAAAAGAAGAAGAAGAAAAGAAAAAGAGAAAGAAAAAGAAAAAGAAGAAGAAAAAGAAAAAGAAAAAGAAAAAGAAAAAGAAGAAGAAAAAGAAGAAGAAAAAGAAGAAGAAGAAGAAGAAGAAGAAGAAGAAGAAGAAGAAGAAGAAGAAGAAGAAGAAGAAGAAGAAGAAGAAGAAGAAGAAGAAGAAGAAGAAGAAGAAGAAGAAGAAGAAGAAGAAGAAGAAGAAGAAGAAGAAGAAGAAGAAGAAGAAGTAGAAGAAGACATGTACGCACCTAAACCTGCCCTGAAGCGGGGCGTCGTTCTTCTCAGGGGTGACGATGTCCGCCTGGTCGATGGAAGGGAGGTCGGGAGTCACGCTGCCTCCTCGTGGTTCGTCGCTGACCAGCAGAGACAGCGGCACGGGGATGAGCTCCTGGTCGTCGCTGTGCTGCAACTGGGGTAGCTGCTCGTCACTGGACTTGGGCACCAGAAGCAGCGGGCTGCGCTCTCCGCTGCTGGTCTGCGGCTGGTGCTCCTCACTCTCGTGCTGGGGTGGTCCTCCGGCACGCTTGGGTGGCGCTCGGAGTCGGTCACCTCGACGCTGATTCGAGGCGAGCGTTGGGTTTTCAGCACGCAAGGAGCACAATACGCCTCACAGATGTCTACGAAAAGCTATGGCAGAAAGAATACTGTAGTCGACAATGAAAATCTTTGGCTTGGCTTCAATACAACATTTCTTTCAGACTTTGAAAAACCACTTTTACTTTTCGGCTTATTTTTGGTGTTCAGGCTGGAAATCAAGGTATTAAATTAACAAAACGTCGCATTTAAAACCTGTTTAATTACCTGGCATAGAGAATAAGCAAATAGTCACCAACAAACTTTAGATAACATTACTGACTGCCAGTTCTCCACCAATATGCGTACATTGGGGCACCCTTGTGAATCGGTATATAAATATAAGCAAGGTGAGTTGATGGCAGTGTCGGTGCTTAACGTTTGGCTTGTTTTCACGCAGGTTTACAAGTGGGTCACTTTGTGGAACGTCGTTTGATAAATGTAGCTTATTCATATCTAATATAGTAACTAATAGCCTAGTTTCATACACAATAAATCATATTTAACATTTTTACGAGATATATTAGACATAGTACCAGCTATACCAGCTGTGAGACGGCTCCTGCACACCTGCCACGTCTTGAAAATGTATTTAAAGTATATGCATAGGATATCTTAAGGCACAGCTTACATATGTTTAATAGATTCCCTCAAACTCTACCAGCTGTCATAAGGATGTCATGCATGCCTACGTCGCTGTCACCATCATCAGCCTAGCTACGGCCACTACAGGACAAAGGTTTCCCTCATATCCATCTAATCAAGCCCGGGCTGCTACAGCTGCAGCCATCCCATATCCATAGACTCGCTTATCTCATCTACCCACCTGCCTTTCTGCCACTTCCTGCTACGTCTACCTCATTTAGAATACACCTCATTACCATAAGGATCAACCAGCTATCTGTTCTCAAATTTTTCGTAAAAGGACAGCGCCAAAACAGACATCACACAGTAACACAGACGTTTTTAAGAGAGACATCCGTAAGAAAGACAGTAAGAGAGACGTCTGTTTTGGCGCTGTCTTTTTATAAAAGTATGCAGCAACAAGCCCTCCAGCAAGTTAAAAGGTTACAATGTTCTCAGGATCATATGTCCTGCCCATATGTAAATTTCCTCTTCTTGTTTTCCCCTAGGCTACCATTAATTCGCATTTGTTGCCTAACCTACTCAGGTCCCTTCCCGTGTCATAACATGACACCTATAATTTTCCTTTACATAGCTCGCTGCGTTGCATGCAATTTATTCGCAAGCCTTTCCACTATGCGTCAAGCTTTTGCCCCATGCATGAGTACCGGTAAGATACAGCTACTATGAACTTTTCTCCTGAGGGAATTTGGTAAGCTGCAATTCATGACCTAAGAATACTTGCCAAATGACTCCACAACAGTGACAACCAGACCCCACAAAACAGATAAAGCTGTGTTCAGTGCAGCCCGCGGCGCACGCAGCTAGCGGCTCCTTGCTAGGCTGCCCGGAATCGCTTACCTGCGGAGAATCTGGCGAGTGTGGAGGCTGAGGCGCCACCGATGTATGCGACGGCCGAGGTGAGGTGAGGGCGAACGACGAGAACCGGCGCGCAGGGGAGCCAGGGGCAACGGGAGTTCCGGGAAGACTCTGCAAGAGGAAGAGTGCATGGAATGTGGCGAAGGCGGAACTGGTCATAGTCAAGGCCACCTAGACAGCCGGGCTTCATGTCACCAAGGCCTCCACGGAAATGAAGCAGTCGTCGCCGCCGCCCTCAAGCTCTTTCTCCAGGCATTTCCCACGGGACCAGACGCTGACCAGGACTCAGATTTCAATCCGGTTTACACTTTTAAGGAAATATGCGATTACTACAAATCCACCCACCAAACTCTTCCCACTCCGTGCAAAGAGCTGGGGAAGGCCAAGGAGCGGGTACTCCTGCGCCTGCTCACTAACACCATGCTGTGCCCGGCAGCTCTAAACATTTCAGTCCTCAATTTGACGGGTGGTACTCACACGGTGGGGAGGTGTCTGACGCCTATGGTGTGGGCCTGCCAGCAGAACCCATCCCTACTCCCTATCCCAAACACCACCCGAGAGGACTGAGAGGCGACCCTGTCCATCTGCTGCACCCTCGAGGCCCAAAGGGCCTTATCGCAGCCCGCCCGGGCTGCTGCAACCGCCAATGGGGTGCCTGACTAGGCATCCTACCTAGTAGTTGTAAGGGCGTGACCCTTCAGGTCACGACCCCCAACACCTCTCTCTATGATTAATAAATGTTTTCACCACCACCACCACCCTACACTGTAAACGGAAATGAGTAAAAAGGGAGTAATATATCCTCTACAGCAATCCTTCTTTTATAAAGAGGACTGCGCTAGAAGACAGGTTAATTCATTGCCTCGATACAACTCTAACGCTGCACTACTAACACTAGTACTTTTTTGCAGACAGTAGGCAATCAGAGACATGGAAGGTGGTTAGCATTCGCGTGAAGCACCTGACAATTGCGCAGCGCGTGGAAACATTGTCTCGTTTTCTTTTTCGGCTTCTCACGGTGGGTAGTGTTACTCCTCGCTCCACACACACACAAAGGAGTTCGCGTAAGGCGTTGTGTTCGTGCACACAAGCTTTTAGTTCAGCGCCAATTTTCGAAGTGACGGCACTCGTCAAGAGCGGTCCAACTTTTCGAAACGCTAGTCGCACGGTGCACCATTTACCTTGGGAGTGGAGGCGGCGGACACGCTGAAATCGCTCGCGGTCTCCCGCTGCAGCCTGCACGTTTGAGAGAGCACAACGTTCAAGCAGGCCGGCCACTCGAGAATATTTATGGAGGAAAAACGCTAAGGCACCCGTGGGCTGTGCGATGTCAGTGCACGTTAAAGATCCCCAGGTGGTCGAAATTATTCCGGAGCCCTCCACTACGGCACCTCTCTCTTCCTTTCTTCTTTCACTCCCTCCTTTATCCCTTCCCTTACGGCGCGGTTCAGGTGTCCAAAGATATATGGGACAGATACTGCGCCATTTCCTTTCCCCCCCAAAAACCAATTATTATTATTATTATTATTATTATTATTATTATTATTATTATTATAGCTGGACACGACGGTATTACGTAGCACAATGGGGACAGGGACAAAAAAACATGAGGCGTATCTGTCGTCACACTCCTCGCCTCACTTCCCGGTAAGCTGCACACCGCGGCCATGCACTCAGCGGAAGTTTTAATGCGAAAACATTACCACGGTCGCTCAATCTTCCGAGCGGCCATGGCATTACTAGTCGCATTACGAGGAAAGTCGGCTGCGTGTGCTAGTGTGTGTACTCGCAGATAGCGCAGAAAATCCCGCCGCGTGCACAGGCGAGCACGCGCTTGTAGCCACCACAAACTCCTCCCTACAACCGATTGCCACCCTTCACATATCCACCACTGCCACTTCGGAGGAGGCGAAGAGGCCGCTATTGCCATAGCCATCACGCGCACGGAGGCCCGGTATATACTATCGGACTTTAAAACTGCCATACTAAATTTCGCCCGCGGGGGAGTTCACGTCCCTGCATTTCGCATACTGAACTCCCTCGGCGCACACCCGCCCCGCCACATGGAGGTCATATGGGTGCCTGCCCACTCCGGGAATCCCGGAAACGAGGCTGTCAACGCTTTAGAACGTTGCCTAGTAACTCAGCGCGTATCAGGCCACCGCCCACCCTTGTCTGTGGTAACAATACCTGTATTTATTTCCTTGGCCTATTACAGCAGTGGCAGTAGGGTCTTTGTCACAAGAAAGCAGTAATCTACACTCTAAACACGAATTACCTCATATAGGAGTAAAAATGACGTAAGTTCTTTTCCAGGGCACTCCCTTCAAGGAGCAAGGTACTATGCTCAGGCTCTGGGATAGATGTCCGTTACTAAAAATACGGAATACACACGGTTGGCAACAGAAACAAGTTCCCTCTTCAAAGCATTAAAATTTCTATAGCAGTTACGAAGATTTTTACCCACGTAAACCTCAAGGCCTCCAGTACTGCGTTTAAAAGTCTCCTTCCATTGACAACTTCGTCAAATTACTACGTCTTGCGGTGGGAATACGCCTGTATTGCCAAGAGTAAGCATTCCGTATATTTAGTGATCAAAACCTACTCAGGAACTTGGGCAGCATACCCTGTCCCTAAAAGTGAGGGCGCTAGAGGGCAGCTTACTCTTTTTTATGACTACCATTTAGGTCAGTTCGTGTTTAGAATGTATCGATGCAAGTCAACTTCAATTGTTCTGATTTACCCTTTGAGCAAAAATTTACGACGGTAAACACCTTAAACGTCATTGCGATGCACCGGTTACTCTCTCTGTGAGCTTCAAAACGAACGGAACGGAAGATCACAGGCTGTACCGGCCATTATTAGAGAGTTTTAGCATAGCGCGATTCACTATCCGTTACCATGATTCGTTACGCGAGACGCCACTGCTCGTGCGCAGAACGCTATGGAAGCGCCAGATGGCGCCACGTTCCCGTCAGCCGCGCGCGTGCCTGTCGCGTCGGGACCAATCAGAGCGTGCGTAGCGGCGCCGCGCGGAAGCGAATCGCGCTATGCTGTAACTCTCTATTAATGAATACGCCTATCGCTTGGCTAAAACGCTGTAATGCCTCGGAGCAAGTGGGAAGCATCAAAAAGAAGGGTACCACCAGTGGTTCCTCGTCACTGTGTGGCTGGAAACCGCCGCTGTTCTCGCGTTCCTTGGAATCGTTGCTGCTCATTTAAGTAGGACGACACATGGTCGCCGACTGACCAGCACCGCGCCCAACCAGAGCACCCTGCAGCCGCGGCTGCACATAGGAGAGAAGGGGCACGGTAGGTCGGTGTAATCTCATAATCAGTATGATCAGTATGACTATCATCAGTATGACTAAAATCTATGGGGACGCTTAAGAGTGTGCGACAGCATAAGAGTTCACATCTGTCATACATATGTGTGTGTTTGCGTCAGTTTCTTTTCAGTTCTCGATTCTTCACCCGCCGCATTGAGACTGCAAGCTGCAGTATAGCAGGTAGAGCTATGGTGTGACGGAACCGACATTTGCATATGTAATTTTTTTTCTAACTTCATTTCGATTTTCTGTCTAGGTTGCTGTCTAGAAACTATCTTGCTCACAACCCGGTGAGCAGGTTGTGATGTCGTCACAAGGTTACGTGAGTTCTGTCGACCGCTCATTAAATTAACTGCCACATGTCACGGTGGGCATGATGTGATGACGTCATGGTCACGTGACATATATCGACCAATCAGCGAATTTCGTGACACCGGACGTCGGCAGGCTTTTGATGTGACAACTGTAACGTTACCGCATTGAAATGTCGTGGTTACATATATGTTTAAAGAAAGGTCTAACGCCTCGAAGCTGCACATCTCATTAGTTGTAGCTGCCGTGGTGTCTCAGTGGTTATGATGCTCGGCTGCTGACCCGAAAGACGCGGATTCGATCCAGACCGCGCTGGAGGCGTAATGCTAGAGGCTCGTGTACTGTGCGATGTCAGAGCGGAGTTAATTAACCCAGGCGGTCGAAATTGTCCGGAGCCCTCCACTACGGTGTCCCTCATAGCCCGAGTCGCTTTGGGACTTTAAAACCAATAAATCAACTAAACCGGTCTTTACTCGTTAATTGTCAGTCCTGGCGCCACACTTATTAGAGAGCGATGACTTTAAGAAATTTTAAATAATGGACCAGGAAAATAACAATTATGGCCGCTGTATTCCGTTCCTCAGTAGCCGAATAGCGCCACTATTACCAACGGAGTCTCATTGTTTGCTTGTTAAAAAAGCTTTTGACATTAAGAGTTGCCTTCTATAGACCGCATTCTCTAAATGGCTTTGGCGTCCGGCTGCTGATATCAAGGCCGCGGGTAAGTGTCCTTGCGTTTGGCATGGCATGCACCGTTGGCAGTTAAGCAGATACGGGGGATTTGAGCACGCAGAGTCCGGTATAAGCGGCGCTGTTCTGCTTCTGAGAATGCCCACAGACACGCGAGCAGCCCGTGCTCTGTTCACACATCTCAGACGCATGGCGTTTTCATTTTTATCAGAATGCCACAGATAATACACCTTGTGCGCAATGGCAAGCTGAGAACAAGAGGATAAACGACAGATAACCAGGTAGCCAAGTAGCCACTGCAACCAAGTAACCACCAAAAAGTCTGTACGTGTAATTGGCTGTCTGTCCTTTGTCCTAATGTTTTGCACTAAATAAAGTATACTTGTGCAATGCCTTGACAATAGATCAGTTATCCACTAATTATACCAGTGCGGTGCCGAGGCAATAGGTCAGTTATCCACTAGGTATAACTGTGTAGTGCCGGGGTAATAGGTCAGATATCCACTAAGCATAACTGTGCGATGCCGAGGCAATAGGTTAATTATCTACTAAGCATACCTCTGCAGTGCCGTGGAATCACGTCAGTTATCCACTAGGTACACTTATCAAGTGCCATGGCGATAGGCCATTTATGCGCTAAGTATATTTGTGCAGTGCAGTGACAATAGGTCAGTTATCCGCTAACATAACTGTCCAGTGCCATGGCAATATGTAAGGTATCTTCTGTCCAGAAGTTATTTTCGTCGCCACGCAGTAGTAACGTGTGCAAAAAGTTGACAAAACAGAGCGCCCTTGAGTGTAGAGGGCGCTGGAGCAGTACGGCCACGCAGTGATCGGTGCGAAATATACTGAATTGAATGGTAATCCCTGTTGATTGGAGTTGAAAACGTGCAGGAGTTAGTGCCGCTATCGTTATCTGGCCTGCACGTGTGCACAAGTTAACGAAGCCATTATTCGACCTGGTGCGTGCTACTACATTGAAGTCCAGGGTATGCTCTGGGATGTGTTGCAGCGGATGGCTCAATTAATCGTGGACCATTTCAGTCACCACACCTTATCAGCTCGCACCACTTTAGCACGGCAGTGAGAAACACTCCTCGCGAGATAACAGTGAGCGGGCAATTCATCAGCAACACAAAAACCCTACGGCTGTTTTTTGCCAACGAAAACTTAGCATGAAACGGCCTCATTGTTTCTTGTTGACTGGCTCAGCAGCACTATCCTGTACTGCCATGTGCGGTTCCAAGACATGCTCTCAAAGAGTTCACAGGATCAGCGGACGCAGTTCGACGGTGAAGGTGTGTCACAGCATTCCATCATGAGTTGATATTATGCGAGGTATCTTCATGTTAACGAAAGGAAGGCATCCTGGGTCAAAGGACGCCGCATCTCAAGGCTTGGTTTCGTTTATGGCGGTTTAACGTGCCAAAGCGACTCAGGATATGAGGGACGACGTAGTGGAGGGCTCCGGAAATTTCGACCACGTGGGATTCTTTAACGTGCATTGACAACGCATATAACACGGGCCTCTACGACTTCGCCTCCATTGAAATTCGACCGCCGTGGCCGGAATCCAACCCGCGTCTTTCAGGTCAGCAGCTGAGCGCCATAACCGCTGAGCCACCACGGCGGCCAGGACCTCAAGGCCTACATCCTTAGTGCCATCGTGAATAAGGTTGTGGTTGCGGCTTCACTGAGAATTGCGAGGGCACTCAAAGACTGGCACTAATATTCTGGAAACCAGGTACACGAAAGCTAGTTTCTGAGAGAATCAACACAGAAATCAGATTTTCGGCGAGGCTCGCCAGCTTACCAGCAGAAGAGAAACAGCCGGCGGGCGCGAGCTTGTCCCGCAGCATCTTCGTCGTCTGCTCGTCCCGCCTTGAGGCGCCGTTTTCTACGGTGGCGCTGCGTTCGCATCTTCCTACCCCGCTGCTTCATATTGTGTTTTCAATTATCATACGAATCCATCTCAACTGCTGAACTTCACCGCTACTGCACCCGTTATCACGGGGCTTGCAAAGTCAAGAAACAAGTATAGTTTATGCAGGAGTTTATACAGAACCCTATTTTTGTTTGTTTTTTTATCCAGGCGAGAGAGTTTGAATACAAGCCTGGGCAGAGGGCTATTATGTTTCTGGGCGATTCGACGAACGACGACCAAGCGGCGACACCAAAGGTTATCAGGAAGGCCTTTAATCCATCTCGGCAGCCGGACAGCTAGAAAACGCGACGCAGCGCTCTTCCGCGGCGCTTAAATAGCCCGCGATATCAGCGCCACGATATCAGCGTTTATCATACGCGTCATGTTGAACAAGAAATCAGCAATACGTTCCGCGCGACAGAGGGTGTTATCACCGGAAGAACATAACAGGGCGGGGCGAGGGGGAGTAGTTGTTCTGGTTTTCGTTGAAAGTCAAGCAAGAATTAGAGAGGGAAGTTGTAGCCGTCCAGAAATATGTAAGAGCAGCGGTTTTGGGACGGTACAGGGAGTAGAGTGATGAAGGCTGTTATGAGGATTGACGTATAAATAATCCGCCGACCGTTACCCTTGCTGTCAGCGCTGAACGGGACAGAACGCTTCGGTTGCCAATGGAGCAAAATGATTTGCTTTAAATCTAAGCGATCGGCACTCTGCCATGACAAGCACCATCGGGCGGAACGTGCAGCAAGGGACGATAAAAACTAGCAGATTCATGCATGGCTATTTTCTCATTTAACTTGAAGGTCTCCATTAATCCGAGGGTGTGCGCATTCTTTGTCTATATCAGGGTGCCGGACCCCAGAAAGAAAAGGAAATTTCGTAGGAGACAAGTGCACGTGTTTTTATCAGCGCAGGCAGATTGCTTGCTGTCATATGGCACGCACATGCTCACACACGCGCGCGCGTGTCCAGTCAGGCGTGGTGCGCTTGAAAAGTATCTGGTTATTATTATTATTATTATTATTATTATTATTATTATTATTATTATTATTATTATTATTATTATTTTATTATTATTATTATTATTATTTTATGCGCCAGTGATAGCTGACCACAACACATGACGGCTCATTAACTGTGCGTTGCAGACTGAGTAATGTCCCCAGTTCCTGTTGCTTGGCTTACGATCACAGATTACGCGCATTATGCCAGGGCAATGCGCTTATCCATCTGATAAGATCCCAGGAAGGAACTAATCACACGCGACATGACTAGTTCTGTCATGTGAGATCTAAAAATGCTGCACTTTTCCCTGTGGCAATTTTCAGATAGCCCCCTTTCAATTCCGGCAGTCTAGCGATATGTGCTATTACACAGAAATCCATGTAATGCTTCGAACGCTTACATACGCATCGCAGAATTTAGGCGTCAATGTATGCTACCTGTGACTCGCATAACTGTCGTAGCAGGAGCTGCATAGCATGCTATTTGCATGTGTACTGCGCAGAATACTTAAGACTAATCCGCAGGAGAAATACAAAACAGCTTTCGGTACTGGAACATACTGCCAGCTACATAACTGGACTATTCACACTAAACAAATTCTCACCCTTAAGGGTGTAAATCACGTGCCCCCAGACGAACCCCCATTTCCAATTGTTTGGTGCTAAAAAAGGGTGACAAGATCAGCACCCTTAAGGAAGGCTACTCTTAATGATACTTTAGAGAATGTAATGGTTGCAACCTCATTAAAGGGTACTATTTTACTGTAACACCTCTACGAATGCATGTTGGAAGGGTGCTCCACATTCATCCTCCCATGAAGCAAAAGCCTTGGATTGATGCGCGCCCTCTAAAATTTCATGCTATGCACCCTTACTGAAGGGTGCTTATCTTTGCACCCTTGTTAGCACCAAAAAGGGTGTTCGTGTCGGGGCAACTGATTTGCACCCTTATGGGTGAGAAATTGTTTAGTGTGTATACTAATGAAAGCAAACTTGTAGAGAAGCTTCCGTTCGTTTAGAGGAAGCACAGAGTTAGGAGAAAGGAGGGCGGAGCGGAGGGGAGTCGATGTGTATCACTAAAGCTTTTACTTATCACCTTCTTGAAGAATTTACGTAGATTGCTTTTAATTTTTCTTCGATTAAAAAAATTCTCTCTTGTCCTCGAGAGTAAGCGTGAGCATGAAAAGCGTTGAAAAAAAGGCAGAGCGCATTCTAGATTGGCACATCGGTGGTCGTAGCCGCACTCAGATATTGAGCAAGTCCTTTGGTTGCTGGTCGGGTCCCCATCTTCACCGCGTTCTATTCTCCGAGCTGGGCACAGTGGTCATAATATGCTTTCGCGGGTTAAGGAGCCTACGCCATCAGCGGCTTAAATGGCCAGCATTCTCGGCTTACTCCCTTGCCCTTTTTGGTTTGGTTCTTTACATGTCGCAGTCTTTTCTTTTCTTCAGCTGGGCATGCTGCAGTGCGCTCAGTGTTACTCGCTGATTTTGCTGTTTGGCGGCGTTGGGGTTCGATGCTATATCTAATGCAATAGCTGCTTCCTCTGCGTGAGTGGGGTTGGATGTTTTCATCGAGGCGCAGTTCACCGTCGATCCTGAAGGCGTTGAGACCACAACAGGCATCACTCCATTCTTTGGTACTGCGGCGTCCACGTAGAGGGTGTTAGGTTGCTCGTCCCCTTTCTTCTGCAGGGCTTCCCCTCTTGCTTTTCTCCTTTCGATGTTGTATTCGGGATGCATGTTCCGCGGAATGGGGTACACATTGATGCGTCTCCTCACACCTCGTGGTACCTCTTCTTTGGTCTATCGTATAGGGCAGATTAATATGGATCCTTCCGAGCAGATTTCTACCTGGTATTGTGAGTGTGAGCCTATTGAGTTGTAAGAGCCATTGTGCTTCCCACATCTCTTTGAAGGTATTATGTACTCCTAGAGACATGATCTTTGACGTCAGCGTGGAGTTTGGTAGCCGTTGTGCTCACTGGTTCCCAGGAACGCCTGTCGAGGCATCAATAATGAATTAATTCACAGGTCAGGGTTGTCATTGCTGATTACGCATCCACCCCGCCAAGCCTCAGTCATCTGGTTTCCCGGTCACCTGGAACTACCAGGAGGAAACGAAGCCGCTCACAGGCATGCCCGAGCTCTTCTATACCGGGCGTCTCCCCCTGATGACCATGAAGGGTGCTGCGACCTAACTGCTTTAGCAGTGTATGCTGGCAATCTCGTACCATACAGAACAGCCAAGAAGGAGTGCCCAACACCACATAAATCCCTCAATAAGTTAGAACACCCTTAGCAGATTACAAACCGATACATATCCAACGCCAGCTAAGTTACACCAGTCGTACCCTACACTATACTCTCCGCCGTGCCCACACTGTGGAGAGGTAGCTAATCTCTACCACATGGTGTGGGCATGCCAATTCAATCCCATAGTTGACCCCATTCCAAACCCCTCAGAGAAGCAGTAAGAGGCTATTCTGCTCAGCGATGATCCTGACCGTCAGCACTGGCTGGTGGGGATGGCCATCGCAGTAGCAATAACCGGCGGACTACCGGTCTAGGCGACCCACCCACGTGTTCTACGAATATTCGGCAAATAAAGAGGTTTTCAATCAATCAATCAACTGCTGTTTGACGCGCCATAGCACCCATCCACACTTCAACAGCTTAGCGACGCGTTCGGCAACCTGTGTAGTTGTTGCGGCTCAAGGAAGAATGGAAAGGAAAGTGCACGGGCATGCCCACTGGCTCAAGATGAGCCACAATCGCTGCCACGTGCAGACAGTAGGGGAGTTAAAAGAGATGTGAGAGGAAAGATTGAAAGAAAAGACGCGCGTCACAACAACCACGTCATCTGAAGCAACGACGACGGTTTATCAACAGATACACCCGGTGGCAAGGAGCCCTCGCCACATGTGTGAAAGCGCCTAGACCACAGCCCCGTAAGGCCAGGAAGCCAACACCGCTCGCCTGCCTTCTCACCTTTGTGTGCAGCTGCGCAAAGCTGCCGTTGCGGAAACAGGCGAGCCTTTCTACCGCTTGGCTCATCCGGCTCTAATGCATGGCCGCGATGACGGCGACGAAGTTAGCAGTGTGCAAGTGCTTTGTGCATCATGAAATTGAAAATTGATTTTTGGGGAAAGGAAATGGCGCAGTATCTATCACATTTTGGCGGACACCTGAACCGCGCCGGATCAGTAGCCAAGCGCCCTAACCACTGAGCCACCGGTTTTGACCCGACCGAGGCGGCTGCGTTTCGATGGAGGCGAAACGCTAAGGCGCCCGTGTGCTGTGCTATGTTAGTGCATGTTAAAGATCCCCAGGTGGTAGAAATTATTTCGGAGCCCTCCACTACGGCACCTCTTACTTTCTTATTTCACTCCCTCCTTTATCACTTCCCTTACGGCGCGGTTCAGGTGTCCAACGATATGCGAGACAGATACTGCGCCATTTCCTTTCTCCAAAAACCAATTTTCAAGGGTAAAAGGGGAATTACGAAATCTTATGATGGTAGGCGTTTTGTTTTTAAAACAAAATTTTGAACGGCAGAGCAAACATTCAAATTAGACTAGGAGATTTTTGTGTTAACGCTTCTTTTTCTTTACTCTTCTCTCAAGATTCGTTTTTTCCTTGTCTTTTTAAATGTTATCGTATTGAAAAAGAGCGTGATTTTCTTTTTTTATACGCTTGGGACACGCATATGCAAAAGAAAAGAAAAACGACACAGGATGCATGGCTGTGAGTGTAGTATAAAATCATAAAGTATTATTCCTTGCAGGCAGATAGGTTTACTTGTTTTTATTTTTATTTATTGAATAAATATAAAGAAAAAGATGGCAGAGAGGTCGGCGCGATGGATCATCATCAGGCCGGCTACTCTGCATCAAGGAATGGTGGAGAAAAAGATGGAGGGGTGATGGTGTCAATAGCAGAGATGGAAATATTTGTTTGTACCAGGAGAGGAACAGACCACTATGAACGGGCAGGCAGATGTTCTACACGTCACTTATTTATTGACATTTCATTTTTCTTTTTTTTTCCAGTAACAAAATGCACCTCTGTCTCTACTGCTTCCAAGTTTCGGTACAGGCGTAGATTAAAAACGATTGGCTGAAGAAAAAAGAGCTGCGCAGTAGACACAATCCACCTTTTCGTTTGGCATATAGGGTTTCAGATGCGTGGATTATACAAAGGCTAAAAAAGGGCCTTCAGATGTCGATCCTGGATAGCAAAAAAAAAATCAATTAAACAAAATTCAATCAGTATGTCAAGCCAGCGTTTTTTGGATGACAGAATAGACAGTTTATAAACTCATGAGCCAGTTTCTTTGCTTGCTTAGGCAACACATCCTGTAGAGTTGTTGCGATTGGCTCTTTCTGTGTTGCCAGCACTTTAATAACTTATCAATGTCAAGAGCTTCAGATATATTTGTGATAAAGCAAGAGTCAGTTTCCAACATTCAGAAATTCTGTCCCTTTATTTTGCTTGAGAAGGTAACCACTATACTTTTTTAATTAGAGAAGTGCGTTCATATTTTGATGTTGTCTGTCAATTTTAGTAATTATTTCGAAGAAGGAGAGTGATTTTGATCGACCTGATTCTTCCTAGGCTAGTTGTCATCAACGATGAGCGCTCTCACCAAAAAAAAAAAAAGACGAAGCATGCTTTTTTAGTGACAGTTCAATAGTCACAACAGCGCATGCTGTATTGCGTAAGATATAACGGACTTTAATTCAATTGTCATGGCCTAAAACACTCCGCAGAAGTTTGTGGTCGTGGTTATTCGTTTTATGAAGTCAAAACTTAAAAATGATAGGTGCCCTTTGGCAATTGTGGTCGACGAGTTCTTCCAAAAACACTCGGGCTCTACTTGATCAGAAAAAGAAACTTCCATGTTGTCATTTTTTATTTTGTCCACTTGACGCAATCAATACTTAACTCCTTGTGCAGATTCAATGTTCGGTATTGCTTTGCGTGACATACCAACCCGTCCGTGCACTAGGAAAACATAACGAACACCGATGAAAACTTTTCCAGCGAATTAAATTATCGTAACTAGCCAAGTGTTTAACGATTGTCCACAGTGAAAGTAGCATATCATTTTAAAACGTAGTTATTTCCTTCCTGCTTCACGCGTTATTAGTCATCTCATTATTTTTATTACCAATCTCATTTATGTCGAATTTCTGGAAACACTTATTTGATTTTGAAGCTACAGAGCAGTACGTACGGTACAAGGACATGATGCCATTCGCAGGATTAAAATAATCATAAGAAACCACGACATGACTGTAAAAAAAAAAGCATGCCGCTGTGAAATCTCGCAGCGTGTCTGACTAAAGGATAAGTCATGCGATTTAGGCTTGCTGTTTGCAGCGTCTCGAACCCGAAATAGATGGCAGAAAAAAGCAGAGTACCACCATGTCACTGCTCTCGACCGAGAAAACGAACCAGCGTGGAAATGACGTAGAGTTCTGTTGGACGTTGCACCTCAAAACGCAGGAAAATCACGTGATTTTGACTTCCGGTTCGGGGGGCCACGCGCGGCGCTACCTCCGTGAACATTTCTTCGCACGCTTACCACTCACGACATGGGGAGGACCAGTCCGACGAAACTCTGCAGCATTTAGAAAGCAGCGGTCCTAAGTTTGGCGGCAAGAATTTTGTGTTGGTGAAGCGCGAAGCCTTTGCAGAGACGAGTCATGGATCCGACGGGTACCAGAGTTAGTTGTCCGTTTTTGTGTGATGCGCGATCGAGACACAAGTACCGGTCACTCGAAATCGGCTGCTCTGGATTAACGACCAGTAAAGCTAGACAACAAAACACTACAACTTAACAAAGCAAGATAAATTTGGGTAACATAGTTGCTTAGGCTCCAACCCTTACAAAAATTTCTTCAGACAGTCTATAGACTGTCAATAGACTTGTCTAGACTATACACAGACCCTAGAGAACAGTCTATAGGCCATACAAATCCTATAGACAGTCTATAAGCAATCTCTAGATTTATGGCCATTCACTTTTAACAGACTTTTGTCTATAGATAGTTTATTGACTGTGATAGGCAAAAAATAAATATCCAACCAAAGGCATTCGTGTCTGTAAGAAGTGCAAAGACTGTCTATAGACCATTTTTATAATGAAGAACGATCCTGTTGCAGACTGATACCGTTATTAAAGGGGTACAAAAACAAAAATTTCGAACGAAAACAAACGATATGATTTGTTTTATGGCCGTAAAGAGATGCCTCCCAGCAGGTGTCAGTCGCAAGCTTTGAGTGGAACGTAATTTAGTATGATTTTGAACGTTGTCCGAGGGACCACTAAGTATTTCCATCCACATCGAGTGACGACAAGTAGCACTGGCCCCCATTACTGTGACGTCACCGAACCTAATGGTTGTTCTCAGGTATAATGGCGTCATCAGTAATGTGGTAGTCCAGGTTGGCCGGTCGACCGTGACGTCAAGCGCTGGCGCTGGCCGAGATCGAAACTACCGGTACAAAAGCATTTGTAATTAATTATTAACGCTGCTCATTGGTGTTTTGAGCTCCTTTCCATGATTACTAAGCCCGTAGGCTTTTTTCAGGGCGAAAAAATGGGCACCCGAAAACTTTGTGTCTGTATCCCTTTAAGAAAGCAAGCATAATGTGGCTCCGTGCAACAAAGCAAGTGACTGCGCATCATGAAGTCTGCATATGTTTGTAGCCATGTGACTGAACTTGACCAATCACAAAGCAGACCATTCGAGATGGGTGACCTAACTGCTGAACTCGACTTTTGTGAAACAAAAGAAATGCATTATAGAGTATATTACATACCTGTACATACATTTCGCGCTTGTTAGCCCGCTTGCGGCTCCTGAGTGTTTGTTTTTTGTGTACGTGTGTTTGAAAACCGAATTCGATGCCCCGCCGCGGTGGCTCAGTGGTTAGGGCGCTCGGCTACTGATCCGGAGTTCCCGGGTTCGAACCCGACCGCGGCGGCTGCGTTTTTATGGAGGAAAAACGCTAAGGCGCCCGTGTGCTGTGCGATGTCAGTGCACGTTAAAGATCCCCAGGTGGTCGAAATTACTCCGGAGCCCTCCACTACGGACCTATTTGTTCCTCTCGTCTTTCACTCCCTCCTTTATCCCTTCCCTTACGGCGCGGTTCAGGTGTCCAACGATATATGAGACAGATACTGCGCCATTTCCTTTCTACCAAAAACCAATTATTACATATGCCTGAACCGGAAGTGAACAACACGTGACGCGTGACTAACTCGTCGCGCCATCTTGCGGCAAGTCCGCAGAAAAAAAAAACAATGATCATTCGATTAAACCTAGGACCACCTACAACTTACTCATTACGTACAGTGAGTGCACAACTCCTCGTCGGTGCTCGCACTTCGTCAAAAATTGAGCAATATAGCACATTCTCCTACACTTGTACACCAGAAATGACTACACAGCGACCACGCCACGAAAAAACAAACGCAAACAAGCAAGCAACAAACACACAAGCACAGCTAGCGCTTCAGTGCCTCTTTTCCTTCTCTTCGGCTTAAGTGAACACTCACACGAAATCGTACACATTCGCACAAAATATGTATAAGCATGTATATGTATGTACTCCCGGCAAACGTGAATGTCACTGGCACTCAGACACTTATAGAACGAACACCACACACAAGCGCACTGGAAAAAAAACACTACTAAAGGAGACACAGCATAAGTGGAAAGGTTACACAGAGCATGCGAGACCAACAGGCATCCGGCATTAAAGCGTCCATAAACATCGCTGCCACGACGACGCCTGGTAGAAAATACAAACGCGCCGTTTATACCTTGAAAAGCTAATGCGCTTAATGCGTTGATTGCTGCGCCACCTACGAACAACAGTGCGCAGATCTCTGCCGCGGTCACAGCGCAGCCTCTCCTCGTTTCTGCCAGGTGGCGCTTCTGAAAACAAGCGTATAACTCTACACCGTTTACACCAGCACCGTGCCTGTCACCAAGTCGTTCAAAATTTTCGTACTTTAGACCGATTTAACTTTCCTGTCGTTGAGAGCTTCACCAAAATTTTGAGCGCGTCATTCAGGCTGTCTCACATAATCTCGAAAGGCTGTCAAAAAATGTCAAGTATCAGAGCAACTTTTGAGCTGCCGCTCAGCCAGCACTACAAGTCCTCTGTTAACAGCATTTTTTTTTCTTTGACACACAGAAGCAGGCCGTTCAAATATAAGCCTTCAACTTTATCGAACTCCATAGCACTTGGCGTAGTTCTACAACAAGCACCCTAGAATGATGACCAGAAAGACGGAGCACTGTAGTACGTCCCTTTGGCCTGATCAATGACTCGATGAGGCCAGCTTTCTGATCTGACCAACTTGGATTTGATGTACCATAATAGTGCGAATCTTGTATATTCACGAATGAACTGCCAAATGGAATTAGAATTAATAGCACATGCTTGGGGTTTGTTTTACACGCGCTGGCTGATACTGACTACAGTATGGACCATAGTTTGAAAACACATGAAGCAGAAGCTACACGCTAACAACGTGAAGAAACAAAAAGGCAGCAAGGAACTTGACAGCATTCAACAAACAGTAGAGGGCAGTCTAAATGCGCTTTTCAGCCGAGCAAAGCGCGTTTGCCTCCCCATAATGCGCGCAGCGGGAGGCAGTATGAGCAGTTTCAGTGGCAACAAAAACAGCAAAATAGCAGAGCGCTCCGTCCCGGCTTCACTTCTTTCTTTCATGTAATCTTTGATTATCGGACGAAATAATGGCATATTCGTTGTGTGTATGCGAAGGCTTTAGTGCCGTAAGCGATAGACTGAAAAAAATAACAATAAAAAAAGAAAAAGCAAACGAGGAAGACAGTTTGTATCGACGCTGTAGAAATATTAGATTACTCCATGAATAGGCAGCCTGCAGCGGCTGGGGTGCTTGATAATTGCACCGCCAGAAAGCTAACTTTAGCAGCGCAGGATGGTTAGGACTAGTTAGGACCAGATGCAAGATTGAGCTGAGCAGAACTATTGAGCCTCTATAGCCTTCGAGTCTTAATAATGAAGAAAGACACATTACGTCATCATCATCATCACTATTTGGAAATAAGTTCAGTGCAAGACAAAGGCATCATCCAGTTATCAGCGAAATGGTAAGGGAGCATTCAGTGTTAGAGTAATCGCTTGGTGTTAGGTCATCATGAACTAGATGTTCGCTCCCCCTATAGTATCGGCAGATATCTTTCACTCAAAGCGCTGTGAGTGCGCGCATGTGTATCGATGCTGGGCAAGACGCCAGGTCGTGTTTTCTTCACACTGTGCTACAAAGTTAGGTCGGGAATACAGGTATTCAGCAATGCATTTTGCCATTAAAGCAACTCTTCTCCTTAACACTAAGCTGGACATGCGAGTGAGCAATTAACTGAACGTATGAGAAAACGCACTGCGGTTCATTTCGATGCGAAGCATGATGACATCGATCGTGCCCATACAAGCACATGATGGCTTTCATATGTTGCACAGAACAAGCTTAGACCATCACCATAGGTTATGAATTTGTAGACAGTATGCCTAAGCAATTTAAGAAGTTTCGTGCAGTACACAATCAAGGACGAAACTCGTTGTGTTCAGAGGGGGCTACGTCATTAATGGATACCGAAAGTGAAAAAGTGATGAAGATTGGGTGTGGCAAGAATGTAAGGACAAAATCCGGAGATAATTTCATTCTCACACCTAAAAAGCTGGTATTAGGTTCACGAGGCAACCGATACACAGCTTTTGGAAACTACGCTTTTAAGTAATGCAAACTTCCGGTCTAAGCGTGTTGTGAGAAAATCGTTGCACCAGTCGCTTTCAGCCTAAAGGTCTTGCGCAGTTGGTATAAACTTAAGCAGCAAGGAGCTGGTAGCAGCTCCTGTTACCACAGAACACCGAATAAAGCCGCTGCAGACTTCTAGAACGCGCACCTTTAAAAATCAGGCTTTAAACCTGTTTATATAAAAACAGGTGAGCTGTCATCTCAGCGGACGCGTATTAATCTAAAAAAAAAACTAGAACCAACATCTTACTCTCACTCTGCGAGCTGCCTTGGCCTTCCTTATCACAGCGTGAAAAAAGTGTCATGGCTAGCAATGGCTGAAGCGAAATGTCATCTGTAAAAAGACTCCAGAAGTGATAATGCAAGCATTCTTGGCAAGAGTGCAGGGTTAGCAACACTCGCACTATACAACGCAAGCTGTTAGTAAGAGCGTAGCTTGGCTGTACTATAACCCTGTCCGTTTTCAAGTTAGTTCCGGCTGAAGCCGCCGAAGATGAGTTTTCAATGGGCGTTATGGGGCTCGTGTCTTAAGCGAATATGATGGGCTCTCGTGGTTTTTAATGGGAGGCGTGCGAAGAAGCACCATGCAAAGAAATTTATCATTTCTACCTTCCTTCTGCCTTAGGGATCAGTTTTCTTTGAAGAAACAGAAACGTCGGGAGTTTGAATTTGCTTACAGGTGTGAATATGCAGCTCATTACGCATAGCTCTACTTTGAATGGATGGACAGATTTGAAGCTATACTGCATCAACACGGTTGACTAAGCAGTAAAGGAGCATCCACTTACGTAGTCTACTTAATTCTGTCTCCAATTTTCTCTCCATTTTAGACATTTTCTTTTCATCCTAGCTCCTGCCATCTCATTTAAGAGCCCCTACGAAGCGAGAAAAAAGAATACAAAATGGCGGCTCAGGTGTGGTCGTTTGTGGCCATAAATCAGTGTGCCCTTTGCACATAACTTATTCAGGACTTTTTATTACAAACAGCTGGTAAAGCGTTAATAAGGTTTCTTTTTTCCCAGGCTAAACAACGTGACCAAAGCTTGCACTTATTTTTAGTATACGACTAGCGTCAAAGCTGCAATAATAACTTAAAAAGCCTCATAACCAAGAACATTATTCCGTACATATCGATCAACTTACAGAATTAAGTATAATGAACCTTAAAGCGCCATATCCCCCTCCCCCCTCCCTAATAAAAGTTATACTCGGAAGTAAGTGTAAATGCAATATGCTGAAAAGAAGTTGAACGACCCAGCCTTGGCAAGCCGGCCTTTGCATCAAGCTCATTTTGTTTTTATTTTTCGGATTACTCTTTAATTAGCATCGATTATTCCATTACGGTCCGGGTACCGGCACGAAGCCGCGACTTTTCCTTCAGAGCGGATAACTAGGTGCACTATTAGAACCGAAAAGGGTGCACTTTGACATCCATCGCATATCGGCTTTCCTGATCGCGCTGGAATAAGCAGACATATACCGTTGGATATAATTTCCGACTTCGAGACATCTACAAAGGTACAATAACAAAAAAAATCAAGTATGGCCTTTTATAACGTCGCGTCGAGGCAACAACACTGGCTGGCTGTATCGTGTGCTTTCAAGTTCCATCTTAGTTTTTTTATTCTGAGAACCAATCAGAGGCATCGAAGAGGTTAGGTGGGTGATTACGCCATGATTCTGAGAACCAATCAGAAGCGCCGTGTTAGTGACGAGAATGACTGTGCTCGGATCTTGGGAACCAATCAGAGACGTCGGAGAGGTCACGTGATCTGCGGTTACAGCCTCACCACCACCGACGCTCAACCGGCAAAAGAGCGAGTAACAGCTGCGCTGTAAAAATGTCTGCAGCGGCTCACGGAAAAGACCTTCAGAAACACATCTGCACTGTTTTCACTTTTGCGGCTCACACAATCATTACGTCGAAGAAACAGCAGCAGCGCAGAGAAACGGCGACGTGACAGGCCACGTACACAAGTGAGAGGCCACGTAGAAAGAGGCCACATAGAAAGAGGCCACATACAAGCAGGCCACGTACAGGGTGGTAGCGTGCAGCGAGATACACAAGACGACAGAGGAAGCATTGGGGATAGGCGTGGGAGCACGTCTAAGCCTCGGCTGTAGTCTCAGTTTCACGTTCGGCCACGTGAGCTCAAAGCGCGCGCCGCACACGAAGACGTCTGCGCGCTCAGTGGTTCGCGTGGAAACGAAACTTGTATTTTTTTTTCTAGTCTCGCTTTTCTTACCAGCGCCGTTTAAGCCTACAACGGCCTACATATAGCTACAAGTGAAAAACAAAGCCATGCATACAACGACATGACGCTGACACACGCATACAACTAGTGGATTGATAAGTGATGTCAGGAAAGGCAAATCATAGAATATGAGCAGCATTATAAAATGTCGAGAACGAGAGCCGGAAGTGTGCCCCGCTCAAGGACAGAACTTGCGAATCGAAGCAGAGTTCGCAGTAACTTTTCCTTTTGTCGCAAATTCAAATAACTTTTCACAACTGAAGTAAATATCTCATTTGCGGTGATGTGCTACATACAAGGATGGTCGAAATTTCGAGTCACATTATGAGGTATCCAAGATTGGTCGGTTTCCGCGCGCAGTCGTAACGACAGCTAAGACTGCTGTCGTGATAGGTCTATGCACTCTTCAGTCAGAGCAAGACGATGATAGGTGATAGCGCGGGCTAATCGCAAACTTAGAGGAGTGAAAAGCTTTGTAAATACGAGCCGCCGCACATTGGCCTCAGCGTCCACCAGCCTATTTCGGAATAATGAAAATTGCAATTGCTATTTTATATCTCCCTTCAGCTGTGGTTGCCAGACAATTTAGTCACTAGAGGTCGGTAAGGTAGCGTACTAACGCGGCTTCACAAGGACGTGGCTTCCTGATCGACACAATAACAACGTAATACAATTCCTGCTCTCGTCTGCCGAGTCAAACACCAGGAGGGCAAAAACAGAGGGAAAAATAAGAACTAAGACATGAACCCAGCTGCGCACCACGCTTTCGTCCACGTTTTTTTTTTTTTCAGCGTTGCATCTATTTGCAAAGGTGGCAAACTGTGAACAATTCGCTTAGCTGTCATAAGCTTTCATTGTCATCTGGTCTGAATTGTGTATCGAAGTCGCGCCACCCAGTGACAGAATCAACATCGCGTCGACTCGGGGCTAGCGACTTGAACGCGCGAAAGAAATCATGGGTATTTTGCCTTGTCCGTAGCGAGGTCGATCGGCAATATGAAAGGATCAGGCTAAATTTAATCACTTGCCGAATCTTCAGTAGACTATAGCGGCACGGTGTACATCGCCGGTCGGCGTTCAATGCTTTAAAAGCAGTCGTATTTATACTGCGGTTGTCGGTTTATTTCGTGGTAGATCAGCCGACATGCTTCGACAATGCCGACGTGAGGGTTAACTGTAGCGGGGATTTCAAGTGTTCTGGATAATTTTTTTTTCAGATTTAATACACCACTTCGTAGTTGCTAATGACATTGTCCGGCCGCCATGGTCGTGAAGAGGTGCTCTATTATTTTTTTAAGACAGTAGAGACGTTCAGGCTCTTTCCGGAGCGTATATTGGCTGGTGCTTTTGTTGGGGAGTCAGATACTGCGTGACAGTAGAAGAGGGCAGGAGTAATTGGTAAGGAGTCCGAGGTAAAAAAAAATAACGCGCTCACAATGTTTAGGCTGCGTACGTAAGATATGAATACAACCAGGCACCCGCCCACTACATTGCGTTTGTTGTAAAAGCAACAACAACAACAAAAAGAAGTAGGAAAGTAGAAGAGCGCGTCATCGTTCTTTTTGTGTGCCTAAAATCTGGACCACTACGATATTTCTTCAACTTTCAGGTACCGAGCCCCAGATCAACGGATGACTTGATCGCAACATGAGTAAGAGAAAATGAAGGAGGATTCATATCTGCCTGGGAATAACCGAAACACTGATGCTCAACAAAGGCGAGAACTCAGCTTTCCTTTCTCACATGGTCAGTGCTGAGGTGTCATGAACATGATTGTAATGCTTGATGGCTCGCCAAATCGATTTCAGCTGAACGGTTTCACAGCCTTCGAATCCCCCGCCCTTGCAGCGAAGGCAAATTCGAGTGGCATGTGCCAGGTTGCTCGGACAACTCGGAACAAAGTCGAGGAACATTGTCTCAAGTAGTTGATGTCTTGCTTCATCACAAAAAGTAACATAATAAAAAAAATCGGACGCTTCAAAAGCCTTTTCTGCTCTGCCCCTTATCTCTAGGTGTTGTGCAATCTCGGCGCGAGAGTTATCTGCGTGGCGCTGCGGTCAGCGTCGCGTCCAGTTAGCAAAGATGGTGGCCCCCTTAAAAACGAAAACTACCGATCGGACCCATCTAGCTCGTTTCATCGCTGTCGTCGCCAAAAAAACTGACTGCAAGACTTCCTCGCGTTTTTTTTTTTCGTTAGATTTGTGGGGATTCAGGTTATGACCTGTCTTCACAAAAATTTCTAAACATTTATCCTCGAATATCGATACGCACTTGGACCTGCGTTGGGCTACATGCATGAGCGAAGTGTCCCAATGCTTGGCCGGTGCCTACGAGCTCTAGAGACCGAATACACGTTTTCGGCCAAGCACTAGCCACGCCAAATACAACATTCGCACTTCCTGACATTTCCGCGAAGGTTTTTTCCATCGCAAGGGGAACCTCCAACGACCGAATCTCTGCACCGAGATTTGGGACGCCTATATTACGTAAAGGAGTGTACGATGGGGGCTAGTTGATATGACATGGTTTAAAAATAAAACTCCGCAGGCCACAAGACACGGGAGTGAAGCACATAGGACGAGCGCATAGTTACCAACTGGCTTGCTGAAGCGATGTTTCTTTACGTCATTAGCAACAGTGCGCATGTGCGCCAAGCACTCAAGACAGGCCCTGCTTGGCGTGCATGCGCACTGTTGTTGATGACGTAAACAGGTGTCCCTTCAATAACCAATCACAAGTCCGCACTCGTCCTGTGTACTTCTCCCCCATGTCTTGTCTCCTGCGCAGTTTTATGTTTTAAAGTCATAAAATCGTTATAGCGTAAACACGCTTGCTGACGCTCACGGTGACTGTGCAGGGTCCTCACTTCAAGGGCACGCGTTCTAGTGATCGCACCGCTGTTTTAACAAAAACGTGGGCTCGAACACACTCGCGCATGTGCACAGCGGTCAACATGGCGACCTAGCAAGGGGAACAAGGCACGAAAACTGAAAACTAAAATAGCGTTCCGCAGTCATGTATCAGGCATGAACGCTGTTAGCAGCTTCGCATTGAATATGCTAACAGATTAAACAAGCTCCTCCACCTCTCAGTATAGGTTACTGCAGTAATATTACGACTACAGCAACAATACAATGTCTTGGCAGGAAAAAAGTGTTTGGCAACTATTGCAGGCATGTGCGCAAGGATGAGACGAAGTGCTTGGTGCAACAGTGCAGAAATTTGTAATGGAGGCTTTGTAGACTTGATGAGGTTAGGAGCTAGGAAACGGAAATGAATGTGTCGACTTGACGATGCCTTCGCTGCAGTGGGTCGATGGCTGTGGCCTTTTACTGCCGAATGCGGGATTCATGTCTCATTCTATACCACAACTGCCACATTTTGACAGCAGTTAAATACAGGGATGTACGTGTACCGAGGTTTTGGTGCATGTGAAACAATACCACATGAGTGGGTTTAATTTAGAGTGAACTGCACCCTGCTCATAGCCCTGCTGCAGCTTTGGCACAAAAGAAATCACTTTTTTCTTCTTTCACTTTTACGATGTAGCAGCAAACTATGCTGTGGTGCACAATGAATGAAGCAAAGTGAGCATAAGACCGTTATAAACAATCGAAAGTTAGCAACTGGTACACCGTAAAAAGGATTTGCTTTTTTTAACCTATGTTAATGATAGCCTGCTTCAGTCTGCAGATGGTTTTCAGTTGTCTGAAGCATGGAAGTTCAATGGGTATTTACATCATATTGAAGCAAAATTTACATGCAGTCATCATGAGGTGAGTGCCTTTCTTCCGGTCTAAGCCAGCTGTGTGCCATGTGAGAACTAAGCACACTAAACAAAAGTAACAAGCAGAAAACGGAAGGTTAAACTGTAAAAAACAAAATAAAAACAAAATATACAAGCAGCTCATGCATCAACCAGAATAATCTGAAAAGCAGCAATTGCCACCCTAAGCACACCGCAATTGTTTGTCTCCATTTCATTTCAGTGTCTGAAAGCTCTTGCGTATTCTTTAATGAGCAAACTAAGAAATGTAGCTCATTCTATACAAAGAGCTGCTGGAAAGAGTGTAATGTGCAGACATGTTTTTGGCAGGTCCACATCAGGAAACATTGTACTTGACCAATGCTAGATTCCTCCTTCGCAATTTTTTTTTCAGCAGCTTAGAGAAAGTAATGTAGCTGCTATTGTGTCCCACATACCTTTGCTTTCTTTTTTTACGTTCTCTTTTCTGGGCCTGTGTCGTTCACACAAAACCATGTTATGAAATGATGAAGGATACAATTAGTAAGTATGGCATCATAACAATAACTTCACTAGAAATAACCCTGTAGGCACAGAGGATTTTCAGAATGCCAGCTGATGACAATGCGTAGTTGTCTTGAGGAAGTCAGTCAATTTCATCAGGTATGAGTGCAGTTGGTTACTAAGGCTCTCGCACAGCCACACACAATTTGTGCTAAGATAGCTTACTGCCAGATGTTTATCTCCGGTGTCAAAGGCTGAAGAGAACTTTTGTTCTGATTGCGCTTCTTTACGTGCTTGCTAAAAATGCCTGCCAGCAACATGCACAGAATTTAACTGACCCATGCTAGCCAAGCAAACACAGGCCCAGTCAGAGAATGTCATGCGCATTCTGCCACGATATTTTCTGCACATGAACAGGCGTGGTTCTCACTACAAGCATGAAAAGCTGCCTCTGTGCAAGATATTAGTGCGGCCAGTGTAATCATCCCCGTAGCCATAGCAACCCTGCTGCTCTGTTGAGTTCTCTGCTAAGGTATAGACAAGAATAAGAAAGAGACAAACAGTTTTTCTTGTTCACTAGAGAGGTAGGTTTGTATTTAATAAGGTCTGAAACAGACAGGTCATGGGGCAACCTTTATGCACAGATGTCTCACAGGCCTTCGACACAGTTCCCTGTGAAATGTTCTACTGCTGTCACGCTCACACAGTGTGTATAATACATGCTCAATTCCCGGTAATGAAAATCTCTCCTACTCGTTTTAGTTCTCTCTGATTACTATATGACATAAAATTACGCTGTATGCTTTACATGGAGATGGTGTGCAATAAGCCAGTATGAAAAGCTACTAGTACTCTGCTGTTCATGCTTCAATGATACCCATACTATGGCCACACTGAACCTCAACTTGTTATATGGCAGCCTACGTGACATTACAGTGAAATGCCTATAACAGCATTTAAATAAGCAGAGTTCAGTGGAATGCACGCTCATAACCATCTGATGTAATATAGTTAACAGACATTCTGATACGCAGATCTTATTGCAGAATGCAAAAACGAATAAATTTTTGAAATCCCACAGCATTTCTTGAGGCTTCAACAAATTGCAGCATGTCTGTCCGCTGCAATAAAACTATGTAGCTCTACTCTGTATTGTTATATGAATTAGAATAAAAGTACATGATGTATTAAAATTTGAAAATAAGCAAAACTTCATGTTCCAAACCTGTTCCTAATGAAATTCCTAAGCAATTCTTGTAATACAACTCAGCCAAAATGGTTCACATTTGATATGTCACAATAAAAAGAGTTTATTCTAAATTCCTAAATCTCTAGCTCTATTTCCGGGCCACCTCTGGATGCTCTTGTTTTTGCCAATGCACCATACATAAACTGAGCATGACAGCTGCTACCATAAGCAGTTGTTTTGAGGATTGCATTGAAATAATAATCATACACCGGTCCGCCTAAATGAGCAATAAAGCATGGAAACTTTCATCCAGAAGTTAAACAGACTGCGACTAACTCTAAGCCACTTTCATAAAACCATATCATGTGAGCAGAACCCTATGAAAATCTCTACACATTCCCGTGTATGTGAATGATGGTGTCGCATTCACTGAGGTGTGGTAAAACTCTGCAAAGAAATGTGTTCACAAGATGTGAACAAGCCGGAGGTTGCTTCCCTGACCTGCTAAAGCATACCTTCTGTTAGGAAGCTGCTTCAGGCAACAAACAGAAAAACTCAAAAGTTAACACATGAAGAGTGCAGCAGTTCAAGTGAACACAAAACAAGAATTGTGATGAACAAAAAGTAATAAGGCACACAAAAGAAGAAACAAACTGAAAACACACCAAGAAGAGAGCTTGAATAATATATTTTTGGAGCACACTGGTTCAAAGAACCTCTAGCAGAGCCTCTTTGGTACTCCCCAATGTTCAGGTTCAAGCGGTAAGCTAAGCTTGGTGCGATAAAATCCAACAAGCATGAGCTAAAAGCAGGGCACAGTACCAGGTGTGTTCACTATGCCAGCGTCTACAGATCATCACTACAATGCTTACGCATGGTGCATAAGTATGCCTGGACATCGCGGCACATTACTCGGCTTTTGGTTACACCACTCACTATCATATGGGACAACAATCGGGCCAAGTACCTTGCTCAGTTTGCTTGCGTGTACTGAACTAAACCTGCAAATAACAAACAAATAAACACTTAATTTAGCAAATAACCGTCATGTGTACAAAAGTATTTTTCAGATTACAGCAGCTTGGTGATCTCATGATAACAGCTGGAAGCCGAGTGCATCCTGAACGAAAATGAATTTATGCATCAATTTGATGGCTGGAGCTCAGGTACTTATCACTGCATTTTATCAAGAATAAAAAGGGAAATAAAATTTGTCAACAGGCGATAGGTGAGGTGACTTATGTGCTGTGCTCATTTCTTCAAAGTAGGCAAAAGGTGCGGGTGCTGTATGCGTTCGTACCATCATGTGGCCACTACTGGATTACCACTCTTCTCATGCCTCAATATCCAGCAAACTATCTCAGTAACATTACCCATCACTTAAAACTCATGCCAGCTCCTTCTTGAGCGCACAACCTTTCACAAACAAGAAAATATCGGAACGACAAAGAAAGAAATGACCATCCGAGTACAGCACACGGACACCCTGTAGATCTCAAGGACAAAAAAAACAACGGAACTCGTCACACGATGTACATGCACAGGTCATTGCTCGAACATGATCACACAGAAACACGTGTTAAAATTGCACAATGAACACTCACACTCTAGGTCTGAGAGGAAGGAAGACGTGCCAATACACTCCAAAAACACATGAGGAAATTGCAACAGGTTGTGAAAACCACCATCGAGGAGGACAAGGGAATAAAAAATTTGCAATCTAGAACATTTACTCTCCAGTCTCTTGTCTGATATGGCTTCAGAAAAAAACACAAAGAAATGGGAACACAAATCACCACTACTCGAAGGTTGAAAAGTCACTGTCGAGGATACAATATAAACGCAATCAGACCACGGCGTCTGCGGTTCGGACGCTGCGGATCACTGACCAGATCACCCACCACCACTTTTCTGTGCACAGTTCCGAGTTTCCTCGAGGCCATGGCTGGGTGATCTGAGCATCACACTAGTAAGATAACTGGGCTTGGTTGATTGGTTGTGAAATCCTTTCTTCATGGCAAGATGCGTCCTTGGAGAGAAGAAAGCCTTGACTGGCCAGTTGGTTGGCTTGGCGGCAGTGGCGGCGGCGACGCGCGCGTACTATCGCGCTTGCATAGTTTTTGTACTGCCACGTGACAGCATGCCAGAGTTTGTGGTGCTGCTTGGATGTGTTTCAGTGTTCGGCAGTGTGCTGCTGCTCATGTATATTGTTTTGTTTTGTGTTCCTACATGATGCGGATGACTTTATGAAGGTGCAGACATGAGGGATCGCGCCGCGTGAACGGCGCGGCTTCTTCCTCTTTGTGAAGACCGGTGCGACAGAGCTCTAGTCGCCGCCACCATCGTCGCAGCAGTATAGCTCTCCTGTTTCAGCCATGAAAGAAAAAAAAATAGCAAATGTTAATTTTATGCCTCTGATGAATAAAGTGAATAATATATCATGCTGATTCGATGCTGAACAGCCTACTGTTCTATAGTGGAGTGGAAAAGTTATTATGACACTCTGGCAGGCTAACGATGCAACAAAGGTTTGCTTGCATGCTGAATGATAACTGACATATTTCACAAATAAGAGGGCAAAGGTTGAGAAATGCAAAACATATATGTCAAGCTTCCATCAACTAACAACCTTTATTAAACGTGTGAGCCTGCAGATTACTCTCTTCCTTTGACTAGCAGTACAAATACAAAATAAAATGTTGCACATTTAAAATGAATTAGCACAATATGTCTAACACTAGATCACCAGTATATCAAAAACGAAAGTGTTCAAGATGCACACGAACACTGATTGAATAGTGTCAGCATGTCATCTGGTGGTCTGGAATTTGTCACACCGATTTTGCATGGCACGTTCTTTTCATGCGCCTAAGAGTGTTCACCTGGAAGCATTTGCTATGCTTTCCATGAGCTTGGTGCGAGATGCAATCATCACAATGAATCAAGAGATGGCATACCTCTCGCCTGAGAGACTGCTCAATAAGGAATCTCCAAAAACAGCTCATCAGAAAAGCAACGCATTTTTGTTTTATTTTACTAACAGCCAGGACGGCAGAGTGCCAAAGCAGTGCTTGGTGTTATCAAACCAAAGGACTGAAACACCCTTCCGGTAATATTATCGGGCGACCACCCCTTCCAGAACAAAGGGCCACATTATGCATAGCTTTGGTTGCAGAGTGCCGAGTCACAGATGGCACCACAATATATTTCAGCCAATGCTCATGCGTCCTGGATGCTTTTGTCCATGACGGTACAGTTTCGTTCCTTTTTCCAAGGATGATTCGTAAAAAATGTTGCAATGCATGTCTTAAACTAACCAACACTTTCTGTGACTCTATTGCAAGCCTTCTGAGGCTTTGATATGAGGCTGCCGCACATATAGAATTAACAAAATTATCAGACCAGGTTCTTGGTACAGCTAAATTCACGTGAAAAAGCGGGGCAACACAATCCTGGAGAGCAAAACCTATGCTGAACTTACAATTCTTTTTTACATTACCAGAGGGCAAATGAAGCCACCTGCACATACCAGCCACATGCGAGAATACATAAACAGTGCAGGCAACTGCAACTGCAGAAAAATTCTACTGACATGAAGAAATGTCTCCTGTGAATAGATGACAATGAACAAGGCCACCTGCTGGCTACTCATTTCCTCCACGCTAAGCAGACCTTTTGACACGTGAAAAAAAAAAAATTGTTCAAAACACTTAGAAAGCCTGTCTAATGTTTACTGAGCAAATTTCAGCGTGTTTGACAAATCAGTAATGATGCCTTGTATTAAGGTGTCTTACTGGCATGGTGACACTGCACCGACATGAAAGTGTCATCAGCTACGGGCCACTGTCACAGCCTTAAGCAATAGTGATGAAGTGAGGCAAACCAAATGCCCCAAGAAAATGCAGCATGCACAGACTACCTGAGCTGAAGGAGAAGAGAGAGAACTCTTGAGGGAAGGATCCCCTGCGCTGGCTGCTGCTGAACATGCTGCCGGCGGCCGACGAGCAAGTCGACTGGAGTCCGCTGGTCGATTCAAGCGAGCAGGCCTGTCGCTGCAGCTTGAAGCGGCCGGCCACCGACACGGGCTGTGGCGGGGCGCCGCTCGAGCCGGGCGACCAGTCCGAGCCGAGCAAGGTGCGCGAGCGCCACAGGCCGCTCAGCAACTCCAGACCACCGCCGGAACCGCGCCGTGGAAGGCTCTGTGAAGAGATGCCAGGTTTTTGTTAAAGAACCCCAGGTGGTAGAAATTTCTGAAACCCTTCACCACAGCATTCCTCATAGCCCGAGTCACTTTCGGATGTTAAAACTCCCATAAACCATAAACCAGCCAGGTGGGCCATAAGTATGCAGAAGGATATGAATGGCGCCTAATACAGCATATTTTTAAAAATTGGCTTGGTTTCAAAACAAGGTTTCGGACACAATGGTAGAGGTGCAGCTCTCATATATGCTGCACACGCATGCATGCACAGTCCCCAAATTCAGGAGATTCAAATTGCACCTTTCAGCTTTCGCACTGATACCTGGGCAAGGAAGTTTTCACAGTCTGTGACAATGCGGCAGCAGTAGTGGTGGTATGTCTCTCAAAACAAAAATAACTAGTTACACCACTGCTGCAGGATCACATGATCAATTTCTGACAAATAATAATGAGGATGAAGAACTGTCATAGAGACCAGCTGGACAATAAGAACGCCTCACCTGTGATCACATATGATATCTGCAAACAGCCTGTCAACATGGTACTGAGTCATCTCAAAACATGGGGGGAGAGCGGAGTGATGTAAGTACGCCACTGTCATTTTTTTTGTCTTCAAAGACGTGAAAAAGTACGAAATTTTGTGTGTTCTGCTTTTACTCTGAGCATTTCATTGTTGCTGAAGAAGCCTTGTTCTTCCTTTATCACAGCTGGTCTTCTTTCCCTCGAAGGATTTCTGTCTTCAATCTCTTCTGTGTCTTATTTAGCATGTGTCTCCCTTTGAGCCCCTTTCTTAGAGGCAATGCAGATATTGCACGCTTTTGAGTGGCAACTACCACACAGTCTCTTTCCCTGTTCTTTTCCAATGTGACATATAATAAAAAACAACATAATACACTCTAGAGCAAGTTTGTACTGCATGAAACCACAGCTATGAAAGTTGCTCAGTATGTCAATCCATGTAAAGACCACCTTCATGACACCATGCATAAAGAGAAGCGAAACAAAAGACAAATAAAGTTCATAGCCCATTCGCAGGCAAGCTTCTCTGCAGAACACGTCAACATCACAGAGCAGGTGACTGTACCTGCAGCGCCTGCAGCGCCCCGTACGGCCCGATGAGGGCGCTCAATATCTCGCCCGTTGAGCCGCGTCTCCTGGTGGAGTCCATCGCTTCCCCGGCGCCACCGGTCCTGGACACGACCCTCCTGCCGCCCTGCTGCTGCGGTTTCTCCGCCGTGCACACCATGAGCGGAAGGGGCACGTCGGCCGGTAGCGACCCCCGACGGCGTCTCAGCGACCCGGGCGAGACGGCCGCCGGCGCCGGGACGAAAGGCAGAAACAGGTCGCGTGTCTCGTCCTCGTCCCTGGAGCTGACGCTGGAGCGCCTCCGGGGCTCGTGGTGGTGGTGGTGCGGTGCGCAGCTTCCGCGGCGTGTGCTGCACGCCGTGGAGGTGGCGCATGAGCCGCCGTCCTCGGACTCCGACGAGGGTGCCACGGGCTCCAGGAAGCCGATGCTGTGGCGCCGGATCAATTCGCGCTGCACTGGGCGCCGTGCAAGTGCCGGCACTGCCGCCAGTCGGACCAGCTCCGCCCGGCTCAGCTCTGCACGGCCGGACAGAAGGTGGTGATGGCAATGACTGATGGCTCGTGGCCCGTGGACAACTTACGCCATTTTGTGAAAAGTTAAGAGTGGATTTCGAGCTTTTATGGCATGAGCACTAAACAAGCCACCTTCAACAGATTGGGTAATGTGTTTGATGTTTCACGGCACATTGGCTACTTAGGCTATCCTGTGAAAAGTCAGGTTGCTGACTTGGTGTTTTATGGAACATTGATTACTTAGAATAGATTTCTTCCAAGTCAGGGACTGGTTTTTATGTGTAATGAAAGATAGAACACTTAGACCATCTTGTGAAAAGTCGGTAGGTGGATTTCATGTCTTACGGCATGTCGACTACTTAGGCTATCTTTTGACAACTTGGGTAATGTATTCAATGTTTCATGGCACATCAGCTGCTTCGGCTATCTTGCAACAAGTTGGGTAAGGAATTTGACATTTTATAGTACGTCTTGTGACAGCACAGATAGATGACTTGATGTCTCATGGCACATTGACTATACTATACTCCCTATCCCAAGTCATCTGCAACGCTGTGAAGACTGCAGTGATCTCCGTGCCTCTCACCCCCACGACTGGTGGCTCCATCCCAGGGAAGGAAAGAGCACCAGTGTTCACCTACTGCACCCAGGAGATGGTCAACCTGGCAGACGATATGCTTACGAACAGACCAATTTGCAGCATTCCTCTGCAGTGCTATGTTAGCGCAGACTTTCTCTGCCAATTTAAACAGTGAATGTACTGCTCGCTGCACTGCCAAAGCACCACCTTCAACTGCCTTTTCATTTATTACAACAACTGCTTGAAAATATTCCCAACACTGCTCAAATATTTGAGGGACTATTTGTCTTCCTTGGTCATGAATGGATGAGAAAGCTGAATATTTCACAGTGCTGCAAACAACTTGTGAGATGAAGTATACTTAGGCTATATTTTGACCGCTACGGTGGCGGAACCGATGTTTTATGATGTTTCAACTACTGGGGATATCTTGTGACAATACAGGTGATGGGTTTGATGCCTCATGGCACACCAACTACTTATTCTAGATAGTGACAACTAGGGTGCTGAGTCTGATGCTTCATGGCGCATTGACTACTTAGGCTATATCATGACACGTCACGTGGCAGACTTAACGTTTTACGGCACTCCAAATACTTATGATGTCTTACTGCAATGTAGGTGGTGCATTTGATGGCTCGTGGCACGCCAACTACTTAGGCTATATTGCGACAAGTCGCATTGTGGATTTGATGTGTTATGGCAAGTTGACTACTGACGTCATATTGTGAAAAGTCAGGCAGTACATTTGAATTATTTATGCAGTGTTGAGCTATACGCTGTTAGAAGCATTAAATTAGCAAAATTCATGTGAGGATCCTAGTATACCAAAGGCTATGTCCTGGCTAATTAGTGAGTCTCAATAAAACAGTAGCATGAGATGCAATGAAACCTTTTATGTGTATGCATAAGTGCCCAAAACACAATTTTTGTTCCTGACATATACATTCGATATTAATATGAATAACACTGAGTGTTTCACCGCTGTATCTAAATGTCGGTACATAGTCTTTGGTTTTTCGAAATAGCTGCATCAAAGTAGAGTGCCCTGAAAGCAGCTGGTAGAGAAAGGCACTGATGACGTCCCCTTAAGAACCTAGCACCCTGAAGAGGTCGTCATTTAAAGAACAGGACATCTGTTAGCTGTTCAAAACATGCAATGTGTTCCATTCTGCAGATATGGATGATAGATGATTTGAGTGGTATATGGGATATCCTGCTGAGACACAGTGCACGTCTTCCCACAGCACATGTCCAAAATCCCAGCAGGATATGAGAAAAGTGATGTCCCATAACCCTCATAGGAAGAGCCTCAAGGAAAGCATCAGTGAGACAAATTGTGTCAAACAGCAGAGAGTTACTCAGTGCAGCAGTAGATAAATATTCATCTGTTGTCACCACTTGCAAGAGTGATGGGCCAAGCAGAGATTATAATCTTTGCCCGAATCCTCTCAGTGGTACTAAAGAATTGTGGATATTGTGCCATTAGGGAGATAATGAACCCTAAGAGGCCCTTCAGAACATATGAAGGTAATTAGGCTCTTCTGGCAAATAGCAATTGGCCATTGCTTGACATATGATAAATCACTCCGGCACAAAATTACGGAACAAGAGGGTCAAGAACATTTGTTGCTGACATAACTTATGCTCAATTCTTGGCAAGTAAAAGTTGTGTAACAATTCGACGAAAGTATAGATGTACATGTGTTTTACAACTGTGCCAGTATTACCATCAACCAAGAGTAAAAACAGCATAGGACCTACTTGGGCTTCTGGGTTGTTCTGCCGCAGTATAACCACATCAAAGGTGAAGCACGCTTTACAGGAGACAAACTAGGTATCCGAATCAACATTAGCCCAAGAAAAACAAACTATACAGCAAATGCTAACAGCTGCTGTATCAAGAATTCAAGAATATTTATGAACCTGCACACAAGTAAAGCAACACCCACCATGCACGAGCTGTTGCTCGGATGGCACGGAAGAGCGACGTCGCATTGCGCCGACCAGGGCACATGGCGGCACTGTGCTTCCAGCCTCGGGCAGATTGCCCGTCACTCTCGTGGGAACCTGATCGTCCAGGAAGGACACCTGTCGCTCCAGGCCCAATGCCGTTGGTGCTGAGCTCCTCCGGTTATTGAGCCTGCCGGTGAAAAATGCCACAGCAGACGGATAAATTGAGGCGCTGCTCCAGAGCACTCTATGCTGCAGTCACTCATTCGCCAAGCCTTTTCTTTCTACAACTCACTTCCTCCACTTAATCAGTTCACTTTAATTCATTCACTAATCGACTAAGTGGCAGAACAATGAAATAATAGCATGTTGTGGGGAGTTTAATGCCTCAAAGCTGCACGTAGACAATGAGGGACATTATAACATAGCGCTCCGGACAAATTCTGACGACCTGGAGTTATTTAACACGCGCCAACATCCCACAGCACACAAGCATTTTTGCATTTCGTGTCCATCGAAATGCGGCCGTAGCGACTTGGATTTGATCTCGCAATCTTACGCTCAGCAACGGATCACTGTAGTCACGGAGCCATCACAGCGGATACATCTATGAAATATGCGTGGTGTGACCCATCACAGAGTTAACCAAATGCTGCCGCCATGCTGCAAGTATCATTCGGTGGCACTGCACCATGCAACTAAAAATAGTTTCTTATTTGGGTTTACAGCTAATCATGCCAGAGTTGTTTGCACATGCGCCATTACATAGTAGCAGTTGCTTATGTGTACAGTTCTGTCACTAAATTCGCGGATATATTTAGAGGCATGAAACTGCTCATAAGTAAAGGGCATTTGGCCCCATAAGTATAACAAGGAAAGTAGGCAAGAAAGCAGTGACATATTGTCTCCATGCACTTTGTCCATAGTGACATACAAAGCCCAGAATATGTGGTTGGGACGCTCCCACACCCTTAACATTATTCCGGTTACAGACCTAGACAGTACCTTCATGATGAATAACCACTGAAAAGTTCGCACCTACACATTCAACCCCTTTTACTGCCCATTTTTTTCAAATTCTTTGTTAGCCACACCTCCTTCTTTGGACAGTTAGGGTGTGGGCGACAGTGTGACACTATTTGTGTGCATGCACATCTACTCCAGTGGTATGGTAGAGTGTGCAGCACTTCCACACCTCAACTCAGCAGTCATGATTTTGATATTTGGCAACCATGCCAAATTTGCTAAATCAAATTCTAATCAGCATTATGCTAACAACCACCAACTTAATAAAACCTCCAAAGCATCCTCCATGCAGCAACTGATGGAAAGACAGAACTTACTGCTTTGAATGGATAGAGTTATATAAAATAATCTGCTGTGGTAAATGTAATGTACTGCACCTACAGTTTCATTCTAATTCTTTCATTAAGTCCTGAATAGAACCTCCCCACCAGCCCAGTATTATGCATTGTCTGTACCTGGTGCAGTTCCTCCAGGATGCCTCAGGTGGGTGGTCGAACTCGATCTGGTGCGCCTCTCGCTCATTCGTCAGGCTGAACCGGTGCGACCACGACGGCATTGGAGCCTCGTCGTCAAGCGACGTGGTCACCTCCGCGCCTTTGGACTTCTGACCCGAGGAAGACGGAGGCTCGATCGTGAATGTGGCTTTTGGCGACGAGGTCGTCGGAGCCACAGGTGGTGCGGCTGTGGTAAAACAAAAATGGAGTGAATGAGTGCAGTGAAGATGGATGGAATGAGTGGAGATGTTGCAGTACAAGCACGTTAGTAAACAGTGAATGCCCACTGCACATGGATAGTAAGCCAATTTGATGTTGATCGTTTCCTTGAGCTAGTTATACTGCTTCAAATGCATCTCGAATGTCTACGGATATTATATTCTAAGCAAACTTAATTCACGGCATTTGGGAACAGGACAAAAATACAGGCAAGTGGTTAGGTTCTGCTAGTTGTTTCATGTTTTTGCACATCGAGAAAACTAAATGCAGGAATGATCAGCAAGTAACATGCAGAGCACATGTAGTGTTGCTTTCAGTGCACGAAAAAAAAAAATATTTGTGTACAGCAAGTCATGCGGCAGCCCAAGAAATCGTGAAGAATCGCGAGCATCGTCATTAGAAACCTGCTCACCTTTGGCTCGATTAGAGAGCTGAGCTGGAGCTCGTTGCATGCGAGCTCGCTTCGTTTGAACCGTTGGCTTTGGCCGCGGAACTGAACTGCCACACAACACGTCATCGCCGTCGCTGCTTTTCCGAACCGCGGAAGCGGAAGAACAACCAGCGTTCGCTCGCGTCACCACGTGACTTCCGGCGGGCGACGTCACGCCGGACGGCGGGGGCGACGGCGTACCGCAGCCGTTCTTGCAAGTCTTTGAGCCCGAGGAGTCTTGCCTGTCATTGTCCACCACCTCTTGAGCGCGTTCCTCCTCTCTCGCATCGCCGGCTGCTCCCCCACCGTCTCGCTGCTCTCGCTCAGCATCCGCCGTCGACTCCGTCGCCTCTGCTTTCTCCTTCGTGCGCTCGCTATCCCCCTCTTCTTCCCCCTCCTCGGTCGCCGTTGTCCCCATCGCATATTCTGTTGTCTGTTCCACTGTGCGTTCTGTCGTGCACTCCCGACCTTCGTCGCTGGTGACGCTGCAACATTCCTTGTCCTCGGCATCGCCCAGCTCGGCCTCCATGGAAGACGAGAAGGCGAACACTGATTCGGAGCGCCGAGGGAAGGCGCGCTTCGAGGCAGTCGCCACGAAGGGCTCCGACGTTCTCCGGTAGGGCGGGTACGAGGTGGGCTGGTGCACGAGCGAGCGGCGCTCGCTCTCCCGCGACACCCTCTGCAGGACTGCGCTAATGGGCGCCCCTTCCTGGGTGCTTGACAGCGACAGTAGGCTCGTCGTCGGCTGCAGGTTTTCGGCCGACAAAGCAGGCGATCCCGGTCGTTCCTGAGCGGGAACAAAAGGAACATGAAAGCGTAAGTCGTGCTTGGTAAAGAGAGGCAAGGACAAGAAAAGGAAGTGAAGGCATAAATCGTTCTTGACATATGGGGAGGTAAGGACAAAAGGAGGAACATGAAGGCATAAGTCGTACTGGACGGCGGAAGGTAAGGTCAAAAGGAGGAACATGAAGGCATAAATTCATGATAGGGGAAAGTAAGGACAAGAGAAGGAACTTGAAGGTGCAAGTTGTTCTTGATAGAGGGAAGGTAAGGACAAGGACATGAAAGTCAAGGCATGGACTGTTATTGATAAGGGGAAGTCATAGACATGAACGGGAAGGCAGAAATCATTCTTGATGAGGGAGCAGTAAGGGCAAGGGGAGAGACATAAAGGTGTAAGTCGTTATAGGTGGGGAAGGTAAGGAAAAGAGGAGTAGCACACAAGAGTAAATCGTTCTTGATAAGAGAAAGGTAAAGACAAGAGGAGGAAAATAAAGGCATAAATCATTATTGATAAGGGGAGTGTAAAAACAAGGATGGGAAGGCAGAAAACATTCTTGATGACGGAAGGGCAAGGGGAGAGAAGACGTGAAGTCAAACGTCATTATAGATGGGGGAAGGTAAGGACAAGAGGAGTAACATGAAACCATAAGTCGTTCTTGATAAGAGAAAGGTAAAGCCAAGAGGAGGAAAATGAAGGCATAAATCATTATTGACAAGGGGAAGGCAAAGTCAAGGATGGGAAGGCAGAAAACATTCTTGATGAGGGAAGGGCAAGAGGAGAGAAGATGTGAAGGCAAAAGTTATAGATGGGGGAAGGTAAGGACAAGAGGAGTAACATGAAAGCATAAGTCGTTCTTGATAAGAGAAAGGTAAAGCCAAGAGGAGGAAAATGAAGGCATAAATCATTATTGACAAGGGGAAGGCAAAGTCAAGGATGGGAAGGCAGAAAAAATTCTTGATGAGGGAAGGGCAAGAGGAGAGAAGATGTGAAGGCAAAAGTTGACGGGGGAAGGTAAGGACAAGAGGAGTAACATGAAAGCATAAGTCGTTCTTCATAAGAGGAAGGTAAGGACAAGAGCAGAAACAAGAAGGCATAAGTTCTTAATGAGGGAAGGTAAGGCCAAGAAAGAACATGAAGGCATGTCATTCTTGAAGGGGGAAGGTAAGAACAAGAGGAGGGACATGAAGGCATAAGTCGTCCTTAATAGAAAAGAGACAAGGACACGAGGAAGAACATGGAGGCCCAAGATTCTTATGCTTGTTATGTACATTTGGCTGTGTACTGCCTACTCTTACACTCATGTTTCCTCACCTCTGGGGGCTGGAGTCCCGCGGCCTTGGCGGCCTCTTGGGCGGCGGCCACAGCGAGGGGCAGCGACTGCCTTCGCCGCCGGATGACGGTGCGCGAGGGCAGCTTGGGCAGGCTGAGCGGCATGCTGTGTCGGCGCCCCCAAGCACTCGACCCCAACGTCTCTTCCATCCAGGAGTAGCGGGTGACCGTGGCGCTGCGACGCCGCAGCAGCGGCGGCAGTTCCTCGTCGTCGTCCCACTCGTCGTCGCCGTCGAGCAGGTCGCCCTCGTCCTCCTCCGACGCAAGCGGAGCGTTGAGGTCCGTCTCGAAGGAGCCCGACGCAGCCGTCGAGTCGTCGGCGGCGGCTATCTTTTTCTGCCACTGCACGTGGTTCAGCCACAGGTTTCGCAGCAGCTCGCGTGACAGCGGCGTGTCCAGGAACTGGTCCCAGATCTCGAACAGCGGGCTCACCACAAACTTGAAGAAGTCTGCGCGCGCGCGGAGGCGACAGTAGCGATACGTTAAAACAGTTGCTTCTTGTAGGTTCATGGTTCACACCACTAACCGGCAAGCAAAGTACATAACGCGAACGAATGATACGCACCAGCTTGTATCTTGGCTACCGTAGTCCTTTCTCTATCACAGATTGGTGTGACTGGGATGTTCAGCCGCTTCTCAAAGTCACCTGAAAAGAGTTAAGTGGTCCATCAACTGCAACATTAAAACAAGCATCACAAGGCCTCCACTTGTAGCTTTTTACAAATTCCCTAGTGGCATACAAGGGGCTGGGCAGTGTTGGATGAAGTCCAAAATGCTATCAAAAACTTCGACAGTATCAAAAGGCATCAAGTAAAAGAATGCAAAGACAATGTTGTGCACAAACAAGCAAAGGTATGGTGCACGCACCTTGCCTGTAGAACTCTTTGCAGACTTGCAGGCTCCACCGGTGGCTGATATCCCAGGGACGGCAGGGGTTTCCCAAGTCGGCGCACTTCAGAGCAATCTGTATTCGTCAGGGGCACATATGAACAGCTGAAGCACAGTTTACCGGCAGACTACTTCAGTTTATTTTTGTTTTTCAAATATGCACAAGCACTCTGTGGGTAATCTGCTGTCAAGAACATTGGTTTTAAATATCTGAAATGCCGTAAACTAAAGTATGCACTATGCGTTATGTTAAAAAGGAAAAACGACACACAATAGAATGTGAGTCCTGCAGCTTATCGCAATTCACACAACACTTGAATATACTGTAACAGTTACAAAGATATCGAAGCGTGATGCATAAACGAGAGAGGGCCATGATCGTCGGTCTCAATCACACGCGCGCCACACTCTGATGCCTTTGTGGCTGTCACATTCTCTTGGCACGAACAGTTCGTAAATAAAAGTCACCCTGCACCTTGGCCCTAAAAGCTGTAGCACAATCTTTTGCCGATCTACGAAGCCAACGCGATATTTGATAGCAGTGATAATGAAGAAAAAAAAAGTGTTATTGATCTCGATCAACTGGAACTCACCTGGAGAATGAAGTGACGGTATTCCTTGTCTGCCATGTCAAGCACATTGTTCTCCAAGTATCGCTGTGAGAACGATAAAAAAGGCACACCAGTCGTCAAAAACGCCTTATTAACACTTCGAGGAATTCATTTCAAACCTGCCCTCCAAACAGCCCCCAATACAAAGATTGCTCTCGCTTCTTTGTCGCTGATTAGGTGGGTGAAAATTTTGGTCCTTTGCAAAGTTTCTACAGCGGCAGGTGTTACACCCAGAATCCCCTCCCCCGAGATCTCGTGACCATCACACGCGTGAAATGACGTCATCACGCATCATAGTCGTATGACCAAGTCATTTCAGCCAACGATTGTCACGTGACCCTGACTGAACCCCTAAACTGATCCCCCCCACCAAAAACAACAACAAAAAAACCTTCCCTTTCACATCCCCTCCTCGGTGTTCTCCTTGCATATACAGCTGACCACCATTACTGTAAACGCCCTTTCAACATTTAGGTTGAAAGAAATATTTCACTAGCAATCCTGAAAAAAGTGAGGCGTGTCTGAAACCTGCATAAATAAAAAAATATTGCCGTGACTGGGTGACAGAGAGGTAGGCACTGCTTGCGTTTGTGTTGACAATAAGTCATTGCTGGCGTTGGCGTTGACAATGTTGTAGACTCCGCTGATTTTTGAGGAAACGAGAGGCGCGTAACTGGCTCCTTGGGTAGGTGGACACCTCAACTGCGTTTTCAGGTATGTGGCGGTGGTGTACACATAATAATAATTGATTTTTCGAAGAAAGGAAATGGCAGAGTATCTGTCTCATATCGACCAACACCTGAACTGCGCCCTAAGGGAAGGGATAAAGGAGGCAGTGAAAGAAGAAAGAGGTGCCATAGTGGAGGGCTCCGGAATAATTTCGACCACCTGGGGATCTTTAACGTGAACTGACATCGCACAGCAGGCGCCTTAGCATTTCGCCTCCATCGAAACGCGGTCGGGTTCGAACCCGGGTACTCCGGATCAGAAGCCGAGCATTTTGACCACTGAGCCACCGCGGCGGGTATGGTGTCCACCTGCAAAAGCCTGCTATTCCCACAATATTTCCTGCTTAGCAATGCTAAACCGCCAGCAGTTTTTTCTCACTTGTTACGCAATGCAAGGTAAGGAGAAATTCGCACCCAGAACAAGCCGCTAGACTCAAGAGAAATAATTTGCTGCCACCCGCAAAAACGAGACAAGGTCCCGGACGTATTGCCTTCCAGAACAGCCAAGATGCACCAGCGATGTTTCCACCATGGCTCGTCACAATACGAAAGCACCCATTCTGTCCCGCACATGGGACAGGCCTGCCTGGCTCACATGGCTTCAAGGAGCCAGCCACCGAGAATGCCAACTGCGCAGAGCCCAGCAAAATCGCATTTTCATTGGCCAGGAGATGAGCGTCTGTTATGACGGTCACGACATACAAGCATAACCAAGAAGTCGTCGCTTATGCAGGAGAATATCTCCCGTGCAGTTACCTCTGTAAAAAAAAAGATCGTTTGGTCGTTAATTTAGAGAGCAGTGTGTCAAGGCCAAACTTAGGTTCTGAGAGGAAGAAAAGACTGAACACAAAGGTCAAAGTTGCAATGTTATGTTGAGGCTCAGCAGTCAGGAGATAATTATGTCAGTATAACGATCATTCAGAAACGTTTCAGGCAGCCGACGCCTATATTATAAAGAAAAAAAAATCGGCAGATTCAATGCCAATGACGGGGCTCTAAATTTCAAGCCGAGAGACAAGAAAGGAATTTATGGGAGGATCGGACATGATGTGGCGCGACAATTATGCGAAAGCGATCGGCTTTGTCCTCGACAAGAGCTCCGATGATTTTACGCTAAAGCAGTGGTTCTCCAACTTTTTTTGCTCCAAGGAACCCCAACAACCTCCAACATGTGCCAAGGAACCTCCTCACAGTCGGCCGACGCAAGCGTCAAAACTGGTAGATATTGCTTGGAATGGACCATATGTGCTTTTTTATTACTGTTTCATTCACTTTTATATGTACCATGTTTACACTCGTAATTTGCATACTTTTTTTCTTTAAATTAGGGCTTCCAAAAAGGGGGCGCGCAAATTACGCGAAAATTTTCTGAATGGGTCCTAAAAAACTACGAAGGTCATAACGAGCAATATATACTGTATATTGCCGCGTATACGTAGACCTCTCATCTCGCACATCTCGCCGGCCAACAAAGAAGTTGATTCCAATATAACACACATACCCCCCAGGTTAGCTAGTTCCCAGCGGGATGGCATGATGCCGCGTACGCAGCTCAAATCAATAAACACGCAACGATACAATCGCAAAGCCAGCAGTCAGAGGCAAACGGAGATAACAGGCGATAAAACGGCGCCCTCGGGTGCGGCCCGGCCAACCGAATAGCAAACGGTTCGGTAGTTTCGGATTCCGGCGCGCGCGGCGCGCAACTGTTCGTCCCAGAAAGCGTCCGGGCGCCCGTGTGCTGTGCGATGTCAGTGCACGTTAAAGATCCCCAGGTGTTCGAAATTATTCCGGAGCCCTCCACTACGGCACATCTTCCTTTCTTCTTTGACTCCCTCCTTTGTCCCTTCCCTTGCGGCGCGGTTCAGGTGTCCAACGATATATGAGACAGATACTGCACCATTTGCTTTCCCCCAAAACCAATTATTATTATTATTATTATTATTATTATTATTATTATTATTATTATTATTATTATTATTATTATTATTAACAAACCAGGTACTGTGTCTGCTTCCCGCACGCCCGCCAGTAATGTAGCCGAAAGGGGGAGAGGTCAGTACGAGTGCTCGCGGAACCCAGTTTTGGAACCCCTGCGCTAATGAATGATTTTACTACAAGCCGAGCTTCACACACGTGACAATTTTTCTGGAAGGTGTGTGGGGGGGGGGGGGGGGGGGGGGAGAGAGAGATGGATCGTGGGTGACGGTGGGTGGGTGGACGGTGGTTCTGAGGGGTGGTAGATACCCTCCACGAAGCCACACACGCCATAATTTTCACACTGTGACACAGGTACTGCTTTCGCAGTAAAAAAAAGTGAGATTTTTATGATGTCTGTACCTTGAACCTGGTGAGGAACTCCTGCTGCCGAGTGATGTCCGTTGCCAGGATGAGGCTACGAATTTGTTCTTCTATTTCATCCCTGCGGAGAAAAAAAAATCACACCAGAAAGGAGATAACAGATTATTTGCAAATAATGAACAAATATAAATTGACGCTGACACTAGACTATTAGGCGAAGCGCACTCACCAATCAGAACTGGCCAGGTGATCGAATATCCCAGACTGACGCAGGCAGGACACGGCAGAACGCCAATGGTGGTTCTCTAGCACCGAAAAATTCTGGGGAAATGAAAGAACGAAAGCTCAGAATAAAATTAATTTGCCGTTGCACGCCGTGTGAGAAGGGCGCACGACATAAAACAATTTCCGCAACCTGAGGAGTCCAGTGCATTTGCGCATAATGCAAGTTACAATACCGCGTGTCAACGATAGCCTGGGCAAAAAAGGACCTCTATAAAAGTAATCGAAATCGCAATCGCTCTGTGTGAACATACATAGCATGAAGAATTACAGCAAAAAAAAAAATCGTCCTGCATAACATACGAACTACTTAGCAGTAAACCTCTCTCCACTTATCCCCATGACAAAAGCTGCAGGGTAGTTACTCCCGAATTGTTCCAAGGTTGTTACTTCCCAGAAGGATGAACCCCACACCCTTGCCTTTTTCTTTGGCTCTGCGCGTCCGAGTGACGCGAACCCGTCTGAAAAATAAATCTACTGGAGCTCCAGTCGGATACAACTCATGTCTGCAGAGAAACTCTGCCCACATTCAGGACCGCCATACACAATTCCTCCGCGACAAATATCAGTCCGTTGTTAAAGCTTTTCCTGCTACCTAAACAAGAAATTGATCGCAAGACAAAATTATAAGCTCTGGCCTGTTTGATGTAGTGAACCAATAAAAAGCCGATTTCTTCTGTTGTGACTGGTTGTTGAGGTAATACAGGGCGTTATGGACTACGGCCCATTGTTGCAACCTGATTGTTCTTTATTTAAGTTGCACCCTACTGCAGTTGTGCTGCTTACATTCTTTCTCATAGCTTCCTTCCTCTTTTTCTTTGGCGTTTTTTTTCTAAACCACGCACACAATGCAACAGGGCGGTTCAAAGTTGTCGCTGAACTTCTTGACCGCTTTGCTGCCCACACAAATTGGCACAGATCTTCCTTTCATGTCGACAGGATTCCAGGAAAGCTTGGTAGCAGTACTTCTAATTAACGTATGCGCGTCGAATCAGGCCACACGGGGACAAACTCCCCTCTTTGTAATACGCAGGCGCTCAGCGGAACTCACATTGTAAAGTGCAGCCAGGTGGTTGGAGGTAGCGATAAGGAACGGTTGGTTGACCCCGGGGTGGTCCAGGTCATGGGTGACAGCCGCAATCAGCGACGCCATCGCCTCCAGAGGGGTCATGTGCTCGCGAATCTGCGCCCATTTAACACACAAAGTCAGCCAGCGTGCAGGTAGGGTCACGTGACGTGTCATGACACAAAACAAATCCGCCCTTTCGCCCTAAACGTGTACAGCACGGAGGGTTGTTCTGGCAACTGAATTATTTTTTTTTTCTTTCAAATTGTTATTGTACAGCCGTCTTTCCGTTTCACTATGTAGAGTTCCCGGACTACCACCTTCATTATTGTGCGTGCACTGGTGCTCTTACGACAGCCCTTGCACTATACGGCTCTTGAGGAGCGAGGACATCTCTTTTTACGCTCCAGACATTGGAAGCGTTGGCTGCGTAACATGAACAGTATAACCGTATAGATTAGTCAGGGAGGAACCATAATTACCCTGAGACTTTTGACGAACACTGCAACAGCACGAGCGTAGGAAACAATGTCCCCTGAAGGGGTACTAGAAAAAACGTCCCCGGAAAACGGGTCTCCGGAAAAAGCGTACCCGGAAAAGGCGTCCCCGGAAAAACGGCCTCATTTCTGAAGTAGGAAAAAATGTCCTCAAACGGGTGCCATCAGACGTCTCGTGATCCACAGCAGCTTTACTTCACTGAAATCTCGAGCTAACGTCCCCTGCCTTGAATCGCAACGTAAGATACCTACACTTTTCCTTTCTCATAAACTCCCCTATTCACCCCTCAGCACTTCCGTCATCACCACAGCCCACTGTCATTAAACCGTATTAACCACCCGAAATCAGTGCATCCTCTTCGAGCATCCACCTCTGCCCATCTCAATTCATTCTTCAGCCAGACCGCCAGAAAGCGGAACTACTTGCCAATGGAAACTGTTCTAAATAACACCCCTGACCGCTTCAAGGCATCAATCAAACTAACTACTTGATACATATGTGAGCCAACCCCTCATGTAATTCCCCTTGCGGGCCTCTGAGGTAAAAATAAATAAATATATAAATCGCCGATTTTTCGTTACTGATCGATCGCGATAGTTTGCTATTTCAGCGTCCTGACGTGGCATTACCTGCAGAGTGATATAAGCACTCTTCAGCGCTATAACTTCAGGCGTGGGCCGTCTATCGAGAGTGGACGTTATTGCATTTCGCGCTGGAGACCACAACGAATTCCGCAGCGGAAAATATTTCCGAGCAGATTCCGGGATGTCAGTAAAAATAAAATGAAAGGTGAGGTTAACAAAAAAAATACAAACGCATGAGGATTTGAAATACGGAAGCGCGAAACTGTGCATAAGTGCGGGACGTCATGCCAAACAGCAATGCACTAAAGTCTTCAGAGCGCGTTGTAACGACATCGTAAGGTTGGACCGTGCGTCGTATGCAGTACGTTGGAATGCCGGCAGCAGTTCCGCCATGTGTACGGTAGAAGCCAGGTGCTTTTAGCACCGCGCTGCGTGCCAAGCAATGTGCATGATAATGACATCGCATTATCACCTTGGTTATATATGTTGCCGACTAAACCTAACTAGGCCGTACCGTAAACCACGCTCAAATCACGCCAATACTGATCCGGAGTTCCCGGTTCGAACCCGACCGCGGCGGCTGCGTTTTTATGGAGGAAAAACGCTAAGGCGCCCGTGTGGTGTGCGATGTCAGTGCACGTTAAAGATCCCCAGGTGGTCGAAATTATTCCGGAGCCCTCCACTACGGTACCTAATTCTTCCTTTCTTCTTTCACTCCCTCTCTTATCCCTTCCCTTACGGCGCGGTTCAGGTGTCCAACGATATATGAGACAACAGATACTGCGCCATTTCCTTTCCCCCCCAAAAAAAACCAATTATTATTATAACTGGCAGCACGTGCTGAAGAGGCACGCGGGAACAACTGGAAGTGACGTCGTACAGCGTAACTGACGCCTGTACGCTTTATATCGACATCGTGCTCCAGCACAACGTTGTCGTTCTCCTCTTCTTCCAAACCAACACTGACGGAACGGTCACATCATAGCAACCGGCCCAACAGTCATTCTATGCAGGCTACCTCAACGAAGAAATCATTCGAAATGAGACATTTAGTCTCGTTTCGTCATCAAGTTCAGGTCACCGCAGTGGGGTTTCAGTGGTATTTGTAACACCCCGCCGCGGTGGCTCAGTGGTTAGGCCGCTCGGCTACTGATCCGGAGTTCCCGGGTTCGAACCCGACCACGGCGGCTGCGTTTTTATGGAGGCAAAACGCTAAGGCGCCTGTGTGCTGCGCGATGTCAGTGCACGTTAAAGATTTCCAGGTGGTCGAAATTATATCAGAAACCTCTACTACGGCACCTCTCTCTTCCTTTCTTCTTTTACTCCCTCCTTTATCCCTTCCCTTACGGCGCGGTTCAAGTGTCCAACGATATACGAGACAGATACTGCGCCATTTCCGTTCCCCAAAAAACAATTATTATTATTACTTGTAAAGCTGCTTCAGGATCTTGTTTTAAAAGCATGCATCGCCCGTCATGAGTGGTAAAGCCAACCCTCCCTCCTTACTCCCGCTATTCCCGTTTACCCAATACCCTTGCGCAACTGGCGGGCATGGCAGGCCTCGGCGTCTCCCGTCGATCTAGTTGGATCGCGTCCCGTTAGGAGAAAAGGCCTTTATTTGAGCGCCAATAAAGTTTTAGTCTCTCACTTCCCTCTCCTGCCACCTGCGGCGTCGCTTTCAGATACCAGTTTCGTGTCTGAAATGCTTTCGCCGGAGTAGGGTCAACACGCCACAAACCGGAGCATCCGTTAGGATGAAATGAACGCTCTAGCTGTATACGCGCTGCCTCGTGAGAAGAAAAACAACATGCACAGTTACGAAAGGTAGCGTCAGTTACTCCCTTGGCCGAATGCATAATAACGTTGCTAAAGGCGGCCTGTGATCGCCCACAGTCTCCGCTATACGGTAGTGCTGGCTATTACGAACTTTTCCCACTTGCGGACCGCTTCGCGTGTTCGGCCCTTGTACACTAAGAGTCAGCACCAGCCTCCGTCACACTGCGCAATTAAGTGGGAACAAACTGAGGTACGAGAATACAAACGCGACTATCACCCCGGGACGGCTGCCAAAACTGTTCCCTACACTTACAGGCTGCATCAAGATCGAAAAACGAGAACTATCGCGAGACAGTTAGTTGTCCGGAATTGTGAAAACTAAAGGCGCTAGAACTTTACTTGCCCGAGTAAGTTCACACGCAAAATTTAGGCTCATGGAACGGTAGAAGCCGACGGGAGTCGTCGCCGTATAGATAGAAAGCTACTGGAGTAGTACACTCCAGCTCTGAGACGAGTAAATCAGAAACAATCACTAAATCGCCGCCCGCATCTTGATGCCAAGCTAAAACAAAGACTGTTTTGCCCTCGAAAAAGACAAAACACCGTAGCTGTCACGACCTCTGCATACGCAGCCGCAGTCTTCGCAGCAAGGTCATGAAAAAATTCGCGCGTTTGTATACGCCCGAAGCCACGTACAAAATGATCCGCTAAATCTGACAGCCTCATTTGAGCGGGGTTAATTAACAGGAACACGTCGAGTGTCGCAAAAGAGTCGCAGGCGCGCGCGCGCGCGCCAAAGCGTAGGAGGAGAGAGTTCTGCGAGCGCGCCAATCATGCCAGGGCTCTAATCGACCGTATTAAGTACGCCAAGAATGACTCTGGAAAAGTCGAATGACAGAGAACAAACGCACCTATATGCAGTCGTTCCCCCGGCTTTCAAAACCGCCTACACGAGCTCCCGCAACCAGCCCCCACGGCTCCCAAGCCTTGTTCCAGAAGAGCGAATACAAACCGATTACTAAAGAAACAAAATAAAGCCAGAATTGTGCCTGCGCTCTGAAGAGATTGAATTTAAATTCCCATCGAGTAAGCCTCGATCGCAGTTCTCTAGCCTCCCCTGAAAGACAGCTCCAAACGAGAACAGAGAGATAAGAAAGAGGATGATTGAGAACGAATGAGATAAGGAGCGGCCCAAGTGACACTGCCTTGCCTGGCTGTCACCGCCCGCATAGCGAGATGACACCTTCCGCGCTATCAGGCGCCGGCCTTGTGCGAATTCTTCATATTTCTGGCTTCCGAATTGTTCGCAGTGCAAGTCGGGGCTTGTCCTCAAGCGTCTATGGCGTTGCGCAAAACGTTGGGCGTGTTAATTCCACTTTTCCGAAGGTCGTTCAAACATTGAATAAGGGGCCGCCTTATACAGCTGACGTAAGCGACGAGCAAATGATTTCTGACACCTTTGAAGCGCGCGCACTATTTTTAGAATTACTCTGAACACGGCGTGGCTTTTCAAAAACCCTTGGTTCTTTCCTGACGTGACACCTCGCTTTCGATTTAGATGCTGAGGTCAGATATGCAGCGTGAATATACCAGCAAGCGTGCAGACAGTAAACTGAAATGTGGCGCTACAGGACGTGACGTGCAGTTTACTCCGACAGCCTAGGGCGTCGCTCCCATTCGAGCTTAGGCGGTAGTGCGGGTTGAAAGTGGAATGTTTCGAGCCGACTTTGAGCTCTGGGGATAGCAGCACGCAATCAGGATACGCCATCTTGATCAATCGTCTATGCTGCTTTTTTTTCAGCAACGTCCTACACTTAGAGCAGAGCAGCCTAACATCTCAGCATCTTCTCCATATGAGCACGCCATTTTCAACACCGGCGCATCGCAGTACGATGACAAAATCGCGGTAAGGTAAATCGCAGCAGGTAAATCGCAGTTGGCCCCTACCACTTGATTACAGCTTTCTTCAGACAAAGAGGTTGCTCAGTATGAAAAGAGCTTTTGTCAGCTAGCAAAGGCTAAAAAATCGAATACAGGTGACGCCACCACCGGCAGCTTTCGCAAGCAAAATGCGGTGGTGTAAAGCCTTATTCCTGCGCAGATCCCTGAGGTGAGGCTACATTCCCATTCACTTCCTGACGGTGATCACGGAGTCCTTCCTGGTCTTGACGTCAAGTTTGAATCGAATGGCGAAAAAAAAAGTTCCTCACCCTTTAAATTCAATTTCTCGGCAACAAACCCGAATTTTTCTGCAAAAAACACGCACCAACATAGGCATGACGAGTCATACAAGCGATTTTTACTGAAAACGTGAACACGACATCACACAATCAATAAGTGTAATATAACAGAATACAAGTTCTGTGCAACGCGTAAACTTGTACTGGCGCTTGTGCTGACGCTGTTCGAAAAACCCACGCTCGAGCGACATGTGACGTAATATAGGATCGTCAGGTTGCGGCGCTTCGCGCTGGCGCCAGCCCGCAATCCTCTCACGTTTTCGTAATCCCTGTCGAGATTTTGGCCCCCCTGAAACCGCTCGTCATTGCAGTTTCCACCGCAGAGTTGTCTATGTGAGCGTAGGATACACGAAACTGGCTCATTACGTCACAACGCGCCAGTGCATAGTATCTGCGGTGGGAAATTCAGTAAACCCTGGTGTACACACTTTTTTCAAATGCTACAGGGGAGCTTAGAAGCAAACCGTGTGGGCTCTAAATCTTTCCGTAAAGGCTGTATACGGGACAGGCTCAAGATAATATCGCTTGCTGTTTTGGACATAAAAGAGGCACGGTACGCTTGAAGGCGACAAACGCACGCGGCACGGCCTG